>NW_006921630.1:10268578-10270419 GCF_000298275.1 Orycteropus afer afer
GATTTTGTTGAAGATTTTTGCATCGATATTCAAGAGGGATATCAGTCTATAGTTTTCCTTTTGAGTGATGTCTTTGCCTGGTTTTGGTATCAAAGTTATGCATGCTTCATAAAATGAATTCGGGAGAACTCCATCTTTTTCTATGTTTTGGAATAGTTTGAGTAGGATGATGTCTATTCTTTTCTGAATGTTTGGTAGAATTCTCCGGTGAAACCGGTTGGGCCAGGACTTTTTTTTGTTGGTAATTGTTTTATGACCTATCCAATTTCTTCTTTTGTTATGGGTCTGTTCAACTTTTCCACCTCAGTCTGTGTTAGTTTAGGTAAGTAGTGTGTATCTAGAAATATATCCATTTCTTCCAGATTTTCAAATTTGTTGAAGTACAGTTCTTCATAGTATCCTGATATTATCCTTTTTATTTTACTTGGTTCTGTTGTGATGTCACCCATTTCGTTTCTTATTCATTGTAGTAGATAAGGTTGTATGTCAACTTGGCTGGGCCTGGTTGAGTGGCTGGGCAGCTGGTGGTAGTTTTTCCCCATGATGAGACTGGCAATCTGCTCCATGGTGGGATCTACCACAAGCAGCTGAGTAGCTGCTTTAGGGATGTGGTCTGCTTCCTGTATATAAGGAAAACCTTTGGGGAATGGTCTTTGCCTTACAGCTCGCTTGAACCCTGCATGTAGCCATGTCATTGATCAGCAGCCTGCTATGCTCTGCTGACCTTGAGACTTTTAATGGACTTGGATCAGTGGCCTGCCATGTGTGGTTTGATAACATCGGGACTGTGAATTTTCATTTGTCAATCTTGGCCTTGTCAGTCTCAGCAGCCAGCAGCTGAGTGAAGAAAAACCTCTAGCTTCAGTGCACCAGGAGCAGGAGGCAGAGCTGAAGCCCAAGGTTGAGGGGCTTTCACCTAGCTCCTAATGCCTGACACTTTGAACTTGGATTTGAAGCCTGCCAACTGTAAGAGAATAAACTCATCCTTGTTTAAGTCATCCCATTTGTGGTATATTCTTGTCAGAATGGTACTTGGTAACCAGAATATTTGTGTTATTTATATTATCTCCCTCTTTTCCTTTGTTAAATTTCCCAGTAGTTTGTCAATTTTATTAATCTTTTCAAAAAAACCAACTTCTAATCTAGTTGATTTTTTTCCATTGTCTTTCAGTTTTCTGTTTCATTGGTTTCTGCTCAAATCTTTATTTCCTTTCTTCTGGTGACTGAAGGTTTTTCTTACTGTTCTTTTTCTAATTGTTGGAGATATTGATTTAAAGTGTTGATTTTGGCTCTTTCTTCTTTTTTGATGTGCACCTTTATTGCTATAAATTGGCCTCTGATCACTGCTTTTGCTGTGTCCCAAATATTGTGGTATGTTGTATTTTCATTCTCGTTTGATTCAAGGAATTTTTTTTATTTCATTTTTTTATTTCTTCTATTACCCAGTCATTCTGTGTGTGTGAGAGAGAGAGAGAGAGAGAGAGATTTGGGTAAAAGTTGACAGAACAAATTCACTTTCCATACAGTGATTCACATGCACTTTGTCTCATTACATTGACCACAGTTTACCACAATAAAACAGCTCCCCTTCTACTTTTTCCCCATAGTTACCTCTTCCCTGTGTCCATCCCTCCATGCACCCCTGCCCCCTGAGCTGTGCATAAACAGCCCTTCTTTCTCCCATTTGTCCTCTCCAAGAGAGATTGTTCTCTCCAAGGAGTGTATCTACCTCAGGTAAATGTTCAACTAATATGCCTGTCTTTTGTTTGGCTGGAAGCCACAGGTATGGGTTCAATTCCAGACCTGAAGGGCAGCTAGGGACCATAGTCTCAGTGGTTCCA
>NW_006921630.1:10271674-10286721 GCF_000298275.1 Orycteropus afer afer
CTTGGAAGGAAGATGGGGCAATCTACTTCCATAGTGATACTGCCTCGGAAACCCAAGGAGGGGTCGCTATGAGTCGGGTCCGACTTGACGGCACATAACAATGACAACAACAACAAGGAATCGCCGTATTGGTTTTGACAGTGGTTGTATCACTTCACAGTCCCACCAGCATTGTATGTGAGTTCCAATCTCTCTATATCCCCACTAGCATTTGTGATTCTCTGTCTTGTTGAACCTTGCCATTAGTGCTTGTGTGAGACGGTATCTCACTGTTGTTTTGATTTGCATCTCTCTGATGGCCAATGATTGTGAGCATCTCTTTATGTATTAGCTGGCCACCTGAATATCCTCCTTGGTGATGTGTCTATTCATGTCTTCTGCCCATTTTTCAATTGGATTGTTAATTCCTTTGGTGTTGAGACATTGGAGTTTTCTACAAATCTTAGAGATAAGTCCTTTACCAGATATGTAATTATTGGCAAATAGGAATTTGTTGCTGTCATTTTTGTTATGTGCTTTTTCGTGGTGTTGATTTCTTTCTTCCATATAATTTTCTGTGCTGAGCTCGTTTTGTTTGTGAATCATGTTATCACTTCCTTCATTGCTATTGTTTTAGTATTTGCTAAATATTTGTGCTGGTCCTCTTTTTTATTTTGATGTGAAGGTTTATCATTTGTCTTTGAGGTTACCCTGTGATTTATAGTTTTCTTCCCAAGTTTGGAATAGTCCGTTCTATCTCGTAGTTGTCTTGACTTCCTTAACATCTAGAAGTTCTGTAACTACACAGTTTTTCCCCTTTTTGGTTTGTAGTTGTCCTCATTTGTCAATTAATATCTCTGGTTCCTGTTTACAATCTTTAGGCTTATTTACTTTGGACACTTCTATGACTGAGTTGGTTTCTGTGTTGTTATCATGTGTGTTAATGGTTAGTTGTTGTTGGCTGTTGTTGCTTCTCTATCCAAAGGGCTCCCTTTAGCATCTCTTGTAATGTTGGTCTGGTTTTAACAAATTCCCTTCATTTCTGCTTATCTGGAAATGTCCTAATTTCACCATCATATTTGAGGTACAATTTTGCTGGGTGCATAATTCTTGGTTGGAAACTTTTCTCTTTCAGGGTTTTATATATACCATCCCATTATCTTCTTGCCTGCATGGTTTCTGCTGAAAAATCTGAGTTTAGTCTTACTGGTTGCCCCTTGTAGGTAACTTTTCATTTTCCCCGTGCTACTTTCAGAATTCTTTCTTTGTCTTTGGTTTTGGTGAGTTTGATGATGATATGTCTTGGTGTTTTTCTTTTGGGGTCTCTCCTGTTTGGGATTCGTTGGACTTCCTGAATGGATGTATTCTCATCCTTCATCATACCAGGAAAATTCTCTTCCAACAAATCTTTGACAATTTTCTCTGTGGCTTTATTTGTCTCTTCCTCTTCTGGAATTCCGATTACATGTAGATTATTCCTTTTGATGGTACCCCACATGAACCTTAGGCTTTCTTCATTTTGTTTTGATCTTTTTTCTGATTGATCCCTTTCCAAAGAAGTGTTCAGGTATTTACCTTGAGTCTTACTAATTCTGTCTTCCATTGATTCAATTCTGCTCCTTTGCCCGTTCAATGTCTTAATCTATTCCTGAGAATTTAGTATTAATCTTCTGGATTGCTATGTGTAGATTTTGTATCATTTCTAATTGTTCATTTATTTTGTTATTTTGTTCTTGTATTGTCTTTTGAAATTGTTGTAGGGTTTTCTCTGTGTTTTCCTCCATTTTGTCAGTGTTTTCCTTGATCTGTCTCTCAATTCATTGAAGATACCTAAATATAATTCTTATTAATTCCTTTTCAAGGACTTCCAATGCTGTGTCTTCTTCAGGGATGTGTTTTGGGTCCGTATCCTGCTCCTTTATTTCTACCACTTTATCTTGCTTTTTTGTGTGGACTGTGATGTTCTGTTGTCTCTGAGGCATTGTGATGTTTTTGTGTTTATATTTAACTGGTGATTGTATGTTGGAGTGACTTGCCCACAATTTTGGTTTTCTTTGTTTTGTTTGTATGTTATCTACACAAGCAGGGTACTGTGCTGTCCTCCTCTATTCACTAGTTGACAGCACTTATACGCTCATCACCTGTCTCCTTTCCTGTTGTCAGCCTCTTGTATGTCCCTGCCGACTTTGGCAAACAGAACCTATTCTTAGGTCCCTGGAATCTGAATGAGAATGCTGTCATTTTAAAATCCAAAATCGTTGCCACTTGTAAGGATTCAAAATGGTTGCACCCTCCATCACTTTAAATATCTAAAATGGCCACCACTTATAAACATTCAAAAGGCTGTACCCTCAGTCACTTTAAATATCCAAAATGACTGCCATGTGTAAACAATCAAAATGGCTTGTTTGAGAGTGGAAAGTCCACAGCTCAGGTTGTCTTCCTCCTTGCTCTTTCTCTTCATAGTCATAGGCCACCAATGCAGTTGTCCCTGCAGGCCCTGGTGACCAGGGCTGATCTTTAGGTCAACTCTCAGGTCCTGAAACCACTTGGAAATATTCGGACTGTTGGTCCTGTCAGAATAGCTGACAGTCCACAGCTCTGACCATCTCTATGCTCACTGTTTTCATTCAGGTTTTTCCACTAGTTGATGCCTAATCCACTTCTGTATGTTGTTGTTGTCATGTGCCGTCAAGTCGGGCCCAACTCATAGTGACCCCTCCTTGGGTTTCTGAGGCAGTATCTCTACAGAAGTAGATGGCCCAATCTTCTTTCAACCACTTCTATATAGTTCCTTTAAAACTCAGGGGTCCAGGATTATCTCTGTATCTCTGTCAATTGGTTTTTCTTTTCTTTGTTGAAGAGGGTTTGTGTCACTTTTCTGCCTATTCCTCCATCTTACCAGAAGTCCTTACCCAGTCATTCTTAAGGAGGGTGTTGTTCAGTTTCCATGTGTTTGCTCTTTTTACATTGATCTTCCTATTGTTGATTTCTAATTTTATAGCATTGTGATCTGAGACGATGCTTTGTAGTATTTCAATGGTTTTAAATTTATTAAGGCCTGCTTTATGGCCTAACATATGGTCTATCCTGGAGAATGTTCCATGTGCACTGGAAAATGATGTATATTGTGCTGCTGTTGGGTGAAGTTCTCTGTAGATGTCTATAAGATCAAGTTGGTGGATGATATTGTTTAGTTCTTGTGCATCTTTGTTGAGGTTTTTTCTAGTTGTTTTATCTTTGAAAGTGGTATATTAAAGTTTCCTACTATGACTGTAGAGTCATCTATTTGCCTTTTCAATTCTGCTAAAGTCTGATTTATGTATGTTGGGGCTCTTTTACTGGGTCCATAGATATTTATTATGGTTATATCTTCTTGTTCAGTTGATCCTTAATCATTAGATAATGTCCTTCCTTGTCTCGTATGGTGGTTTTTATCTTAAAGTCAATGTTATCAGAGATTAATATTGTCACTTCCACTCTTTTTTGGTTGCCATTTGCTTGATATATCCTTTTTCAACCTTTGATTTTTAGTCTATTTTTGTCTTTGTCTCTAAGGTGTGTCTCTTGTAGACAGCATATTGATGGGTTATGTTTTCTTATCCAGTCTGCAACTCTCTATCTCTTGAATGGTGCTTTTGATCCATTGACATTCAGTGTAATTATTGACAAGTATGAATTAGTTGCTGTCATTTTATTATGTGTTTTTTCCTGCTGTTCCCGGTTTCTTTGTTCCATATAATTTTCTGTGCTAAGCTCATTTTGTTTATGAATCGTGTTATCATTCCTTTGTTGCTCTTCTTTTAGTATTTGCTAAATATTTGTGCTTGTCTTCTTTTTTTATTTTGATGCGAAGGTTTACCCTGTGAGTTATCATTTTCTCCCCGAGTTTAGGACAGTTCATTCTGTCTTGCAACTCTCTTCACTTCCTCACCATTTAGAAATTCTGTAACTGCACTGTTCTTCCCTCTTTGTGGTTTGTACTTGTCCTCATTTGTCAATTGATGTCTCTGGTTCTCTGTTTACAATCTTATAAGCTTACTTTATTTTGGGTACTTCCATAGCTGTTTTGGTTTTTGGGTTATGTCATCTTGTGTATTCATGGTTGGTTGTTGTTTGTTATTACTGGTTCTCTGTTTAAAAGACTCCCTTTAATATCTCTTGTGAGGTTGGTCTGGTTTTAACAAATTCCCTTAATTTCTGCTTATGTGGAAATTTCCTAACTTCATCATCATATTTGAGGGACAATTTTGCCAGGTATACAATTCTTGGTTGGAAATTTTTCTCTTCCAGGGTTTTATATATATCATCCCATTGCCTTCTCTCTTGTATGGTTTCTGCTGATAAATTAGAGTTTATTCTTATTGATTGTCCTTTGTAGGTAACTTTTCATTTTTCCCATGCTGCTTTCAGGATTCTGTCTTTGTCTTGGTTTTGGTGAGTTTGATGATGATATGTCTTGGTGACTTTCTTTTGGGGTCTATCCTATTTGGGGTTCATTGCACTTCCTAAATAGATATATTCTAATCTTTCATCATATCAGGGAAGTTCTCTTCCAACAAATCTTTGACAATTTTCTCGGTGATTTTCTTTTTCTCTTTCTGTTCTGGAATTCCTATCACATGTAGGTTATTCCTTTTGATGGTATCCCACATGAACTTTAGGCTTTCTTCATTTTGTTTAGATCTTGTTTCTAATTGATCCCTTTCCAAAGAAATAGTCAGGTATTTGCCTTCAATCTCATTAATTCTGTCTTCCCTTGATTCATTCCTACTCCTTTGCCCTTTCAACGTGTTATCTACTTCTGAAAATTTAACATTAATCTTCTGGATTTCTATCTGTAGATTTTGTATCATTTCTAATTTCTCATTTACTTTGTCATTTTGTTCTTGTATTTTCTTCTGAAATTGTTCTAAGGTTTTGTCTGTGTTTTCCTTAATTTTGTCAGTGTTTTCCTTGATCTGTCTCTCAATCCTTTCAAGATACCTACATACAATTCTTTTGAATTCCATATCAGGGAGTTCCAACGGTGCTTCTTCCTCAGGGATGTGTTTTGGGTCTGTATCCTGCTCCCTTGTTTCTACCAGTTTATCTTGCTTCTTTATGTGGACTGTGATGGTCTGTTGTCTCAAAGACATTGTAATATTGTAGTATTTAGATCTGTGTTAACTGTTTGTGAAGAGCAGTTAAAGGTGAGTCAGGCTTTTCTTGGTGGTCATTTATCATGGGCCAGTTGGTGGAGCAGGAAATAGTGACTCTCATTCAGTAAGTGGAGGTGCAAAAGGTCCAGATGTGGTTGCATCATGTGGGCACTGTTGCTGTCTCCCACTCAGTTAGACAAAAACAATGATCAAAAAACCATCAAAAAAAAGTAACAGCAAGAGGACAAAAAACACACAGGAATAATCACCAAAAAAAGAAAAAAGATAAGAAAAGAAAAAAAAATCTGCTCTATCTGGGGAGGGGCAATAAGAGAAAAGAGGTAGAGTAGGAGAATAATGAAGAAAAAAAATGCAAAAAGAAAAACAAGGAATGGGGTTAACCACAAGAAGGAAAAGAATTGTGACTCAGGACAGGGAAGAGAGAAATAGCTGAAAACTAGAACTTGGGAATTAAAAAATAGTAATAAAAAGGACAAAAAATAAGAAAAGAATAATAATAATAGTAATAATTTTAAAACAGACAAAAACAAGCAAACTGAAAAAAAAAAAAAAAAAAGTGAAGAGGGAAATCTGGGCAGGGCATCCAGGCTCTGTTAGATCACACAGACTAGGATGGAATTCCTGCCGGCCCAGAATGTGGGTGGGAGTGAAGGATGGCCGTACTTCTGTTCACCAAGAGGGTGTGGGGTATAAGAGCAGCAAGAATATCGCACCTTTCCAGTTGTTCACGTCTGGAATGTCCTTGCAGTTCCCGGCAAGTGTATCCTATTCTTAGGTCCCTGGAATCTGAGAGAATGCTGTCACTTTAAATATCCAAAATGGTCCAACTGCTTGTAAACATTCAAAATGGCTGCACCCTCCAGACAGACAAAAGTCCACAGCTCAGCCCATCTCCCTCTTCGCTGCTTCCCCTTTCATTCACCGGCCACCAGTGCAGTCATCTGTGCAGCCCCTGGCTAGCAGGGCAGATTTTTAGGTTAATTCTTAGGTCCTTACACCACTTGGCAATATCCAAGCTGTCCATGCAATCAGGATTGCTGACAGACCACAGCTCTGTATATCTCGTTTTTCAGTGTTTCTGTGCAGGTTCTTCTACTAGTTGGAATTTAGTCCACTTATGTATCCTTCCTTTCAAAGCTCAGGGCTCCAGGATTACCTTCTGTACCTGTGTTAATTTGTTCCCCTTATCTTTGTTGAAGAGGGTCTGTGTAGTTTGTCTGCCTATTCTGCCATTTTACCAGAACCCTGTTTTTGACTTTTGAAGGTCTTTATATAGTTTGGATATTAACCTTTATCTGATATGTGGTTTCCAAATATTTTCTCCCATTGTGTAGATTGTCTTTTCACTTTGTTGATAAAGTTCCTTTACACACAGTTTTCAATTAGAGTGAAGTCCAATTTATCTATTTTGTCTTTTGTTGCTTGTACTTGTGGTGTCATGTCTAAGAGTCCATTGCTCAAAAGAAGATCCTGAAGCTTTACCCCTATGTTTTCTATAAGAGTTTTACAGTTTTTCAATGACATGAGACAAAGTATATGTGAACTGCTGTATAGAAAGTGAATTTGCTTTGTAAATCTTCACCCAAATCACAATAAAAAAAAAAAAAAAAAAGTAAATTATATAAGGGAACATACTTTTCTTTCTTGTCTCAAGTATTTATCCTTTCTACCTGCTAATGGGAATTTAGAAAACATATACAGGCAGTCCCTGAGTTACCAACAAGATCCACTGCTAAATGTGTCTTTAAGTAGAATTTGTAGGTGAGTTCATACAGGTTCATACACTTGTTACTTAGCGTTACTTAAGTACCAAAAAAAGGCTCAAAGCTTTTTAATGATTTAAAAACTACAAGGGAAGATGATTGTGATGAAGAATTTGTTCTGAGTACAGCTTGGTTCAATCCTTTGAAAGTAAGCACAAATTTACATAACACTAAAGGGCAAACAGGAGTTGTCCTTAAGTCAGATATTCATAACCCAGGGACTTACTATAAAACACATCGCAAGCTAGGCGCTCCACTGTCCATGCCTCATTGATGAAAAATGTCCACAGGATAAAAGATAGATTGTTACTATGATGATTATTTAAGAGATAATGGGCAGAAATCACATGTAAAAATAGTTGGACTGGACAAACCCCAAATGTAAACTGATTCTAAAGTAAACTTTTTATTCAAAAACTTGCTTTCTGCCTGTTTTTTTACTTCTCAAGTTCTACTCTCCTTTGGAAATAAAGAAAATAAATAACATTATCTCTAGGTATTTCTTAATGTACATGCAGATATTTATATGGATTTACATATGCTTATCGGAAGGAAGATGGGGCAATCTACCTCCGTAGTGATACTGCCTCGGAAACCCAAGGAGGGGTCGCTATGAGTCAGGTCTGACTCGACGGCACATAACAACAACAACAACAATTGTAAAATAAAATTTAAAAAAAACAAAAAAAAAGAGTTTTACAGTTTTAACTCTTTTATTTAGATCGTTGATTCGTTTCTAATTAATTTTTGTATATGGTGTGAGCTTTTGGAACTCATTTCATTCTTTTGCATATGGCTATCCAGTTGTCCAAGCACATTTGTTGAAGAGACTGCTCTTTCTTCACTGTGTGGATTTGGCATCCATATAAAAAAAAATCAATTGGCTGTATGGATTTATTTCTGGAGTCTCAATTCTATTCTATTGGTCTATATGTCTACCCTTATATCTACCTTTCACTTACCAACTATCTTGTTATCTGATTAACAAGTTGTTATTTCACATTTTTGACAATAGTGAAAAATCAACTTTCTGACTCTTGTGCATTAATGATGTGTATCCGGAAGTAAGGAATGCCAAATTTGGGGCAAGAGTAATTTTGGCTGTAATGGTTAAGGCTATGTGTCACCTTTCAAACCATTCTCAGTGGTTTGGTCGTTATGTAATGATATAATTTAGTGGTTAAATAAAGATGTGGGAGCTCTGGTGGTGTAGTGCCTAAAGCACTTGAATGCTAACCAGGAAGCTAGCAGTTCAAATCCACCAGCCATTCCTTGGAAGGAAGGTTGGGCAATCAACTTCCATAGATATACTGCCTCAGAAACCTAAAGGGGTGGCTATGAGTCAGATCCGACTCAAAAGCAGTGAGTTTGGTTTTGGTTTGCTTGTTGTTGTTGTTATGTACCATTGAGTCAGCTCCGACTCATAGCAACCCCTCCTTAGATTTCCGAGGCGGTATCACTACAGAAGTAGATTGCCCAACCTTTCTTCCAAGGAGTGGCTGGTGGGTTTGAAACGCTAGCCTTCTGGTTAGCAGTCAAGTGCCTTAGGCACTATGGTTTGGTAGTCATCCTCTATTTTGTGATATGATATGGTCTTTCTCCATTTTCACATAATGACCCTATCTTTGGAACATAAACATGTCAATAAGTGAGGAGAAGGTGTACACTGTTTGATTACTGTAATCTTATAATATGTTTTTTAAGTCAGGAAGTCCTCCTACTGTAATCTTTTTTTTTAAGATTTTTTTAGCTATTCAAGATCCCTTGCACTTGTAAATGAATTTAAGGATTGGTTTTTAGTTTCCATAAAAAATGCTGCTGGAATTTTAATAGGAATTGCATTGTATCTGTAGATACCTTGGGTAGAATTAACATATTAACAGCATTAAGTCTTCCAATCCACCACCATGAGAGTCTTTCCATTTATTTAGATTGATGGTTTTTTTTTTTTTTTTTTTTTTGCAGTATTTTTTAGTTTTCAGTGTAAAGATCTTTCACTGCCTTGGTTAAATTTATTCCTATGTAAATTTATTATTTTGGATACTACTGCAAAATAAATGGTTTTCTTAATTTTCTTTTAAGATTGTGGCTGGTGTATAGAAACACAACTGATTTCTGTTTATCTATCTTGTACCCTGCAACTTTGCTGACTTCATTTATTAGCTCTAGTTGTTTCCTTGTGTATTCTTTGAGATTTTCTATAGTGTTAGGTTGGTGAATAGAGTTAAGTTTACTTTTTCTTTTCCAATTTGGATATCTTTTATTTCTTTTTCTTGCTTAATTGTTCTGGGTAGGACTCCATTATAATGTTGAATAGCAGTGGTAAAAGTAGGTGTCTTTGTCTTGTTAGGGTAAACGTTTTCAGTCTTTTACCATATCATATATAATGTTTGCTGTGGGTTTTTCATAAATGCCTTTTATAATGTTGAAGAATTTCCCTTCCATTCCTAGATTTCTGAGTGCTTTCATCACAAAGGATGTAGGATTTTGTCAAATGTCTTTTATGTGACAATTAAGATGATCTTTTTTTCCCCTTCATTTTATTAATGTAGTGTATTATATTGGTTGATTTTCTTGTGCTGACACACCCTTGCATTCTTGTGATAAATCCCTCTTGGTCGTGGTGTGTAATCCTTTTAATATGCTGTTGGATTCTTTTTGCTAGTATTTTGTTGAGAATTGTTGCATCTCTATCCATAAGGGATATATATATGTATGTTGGTAGTTTTCTTTACTGGTGGTGTCTTTATCTGGCCTTGGTATCAGAGTAATGCTGGTCTCATAGAATGAGTTTAGAAGTAGTCCCTCCTCTGTTTTTTGGAAGCATTTGAGAAGAATTGGTACTAAGTCTTCTTTAAATGTTTGGTAGAATTCACCAGTGAAGCTATTTGGTGAACTTTTCTTTTTGGGGGCAATTTTTTGGTTACTGTTTCGATCTCTTCCTTTGTTGTAGTCCTGTTGAACTTTTCTTTTTTCTTGAGTCATTTTAGGTAGTCTATATGTTTTTAAGAACGTATCCATTTCATTGAGGGGCCTAAGTAGTACAGTGGTGAGAACACTCTGCTGCTAATCAAGAGGTTGGTGGCTTGAACCCACCAGCCATTCCATGGGAGAGAGATGTGGCAGTTTGCTTCTAAAAAGACTGACAGCCTTGGAAACCCTATTGGGCAGTTCTACTCTGTCCTATAGTGTTATTATGAGTTGGATTTGACTCAGTGATTGTGGGCTTGGTTTGGGTTTGGTTTAACTCGTTTCATTTGGGTTATTTAGCTCATTGGTATACACTTGTTTGTAGTATTCTCTTATAATCCATTTAAGGTTGATATTAATGCTTCCCTTTTCATTTCTGACTTTAGTTACTAGCATCTTTTCTCTTTTTTCCATTGTCAGTGTAGCTAGGGATTTGTCAATTTTGTTGACTTTCAAAGAATCATCTTTTGGTTTTGTTGGCTCTCTATCAATTTCTCATTCTCTGTTTTATTTGTCTCTGTTCTCGTATTTATTATTTCATTACTTCTGATTGTTTTGGGCTTAATGTGCTTTTCCTTTACTAGTTTCTCAAGTGTGAAGTTAGATCATTGATCTGGGCTCTTTCTTTTTAATATAACCATTTACAGCTATAAATTTTCCTTTGAGTACTGCTTTTGCAGCAACCCATAGGTTTTAGTATGTTCTGCTTGTATTCTCATTCATTCCTAAACACTTTCTAATTTCTATTGTTATTCCTTCTCTGACCCATTGGTCATTTAATAATATATTAATTTCCATACTTTTTGAAATTTCTAATTTTCCTTCTGTTATTGATTTCTAGTTTCATTCTAATATGGTAGGAGAAATACTTTGTATGATTTCAATCGTTTTTAATTTATTGAGGCTTGATTTGTAGCCTAACATATGGTTTATTCTGGAAAATGATTCATGTTTACTAGAGAAGAATATATATCCCACTGTAATTGGCTTGGTAGTTGAGTGAAGTGTTCTATAAATGTCTGTGAGATATAGCTGGTTTATAGTACTGTTAAGATCGTCTACTCCCTTGTTGTTCCTCTGCCTATATGCTATATTCATTGAAAGCACTGGGTTGTAGAACTATTTCTCTCTTCAGTTATGTCAGTGTTTGCCCACATGTTGTGGATGCTGCTTTAGGCATACATATATTTATCTTCCGAAGGAGCTCTGGTAGCATAGTGCCTAAGGCACTTGACTGCTAACCAGAAGGCTGGCAGTTCAAACCCACCAGCTACTCCTGGGAAGGAAGGTTGGGCAACCCTACTTCCGTAGTGATACTGCCTCGGAAACCCAAGGAGGGGTTGCTATGAGTCGGGGCCGACTCGATGGCGTATAACAACAACAACAACAACATATTTATCTTTTAAGATATATTATCTTTTCTTGATGAAATTATCATTTCATTATTACATAATGTTCTTCATCGCTTTTAACAGTTTTTGACTTAAAGGTAATATAGTCTGATATTAACACGGCACTCCAGTTCTCTTCTGGCTTCTATTTGCCTGGAATATTTTTTTCCAATCTTTGACTTTCAACCTATTTGTGTCTTTTGATTTAAAATGGTCTCTTGTAGGCAATATGTAGTTAGGTCACATTTTGTTATCCACTCTTCTAATCTGTGTCTTTTGATCAGAGAGTTCAATCCATTCACATTTAAAGTAATTGACAATGAAGAACTTATTTCTGCCAGTTTTCTATTTGTATTCTGTAAGTATTGTGCCCTTGTTTTCCCTTATTTCCTTGAATACTGCCCTTCTTTGTATGTTTATATGCTTACTTAGTTGTTTGTGTGTGTGTGAGTGTGGGTGTGTGTAATCATTTGATTCCCTTCTATTTCCTTTTGTTCATATATATTTTTTAGAAATTTTTCTTTGTGATTACTATGGCAATTATATTTATTCTCTTAAATTTATAGAAACCTAATTTAAATTTATACCAAATTAACTTCAATAATATATAAAAACTCTGTTATCACTTCTCCCTATCCTTTTATGCTATTGATATCACAAATTACATCTTTATACATTATGCATTATAGGGTTCCCATTATGCATTGTGGGGCTCCCATAATGCATATATTAGTCTTCTTAATCATGTCCTACAGGTCTTTTATGCTCTGCTCATTTTTCTTTTTTTTCTCTCTCAGACTGTATCATTGTCCTATCTTCAAATTACTGATTCTATTCTGCCAGCTCAAATCTGCTGTTGAACACCTCAGTGAAATTTTAATTTCAGTTATCATACTTTTAAGCTCCTGAATTTCTGTTTATTTTTTTAAATGTATACAGTTTCTATTCCTTTATTAATAGTCTCATTTTGTTCATGCATCATTTTCTTCAGCTTTTTGTCCATATTTTCCTTTAGTTCTGTGAGCTTACTCAAAGTACTTGCCTGTTTCTAGTAAATCCAATGTTTGGTCTTACACCATGATAGTTTCTGTTGATTTGTTGTGTTACTTTGAATGGGAAATTCTTCTCTGTCTCTCTGTATGTCTCTCTATGTGTGTATGTATTTGTAGTTGTTGGAAATAGGTGTTTAAATAGTATAATAGTATAGTTCTAGAACTCTTTCTCAAGGTTTGTTAGATCATCCCCCCCATCTTCCTTCCTTCCTTCCTTTCTCCCTGACCCTCCCCCTCTCTTCTTTTCTCCTTTCCTCTCTTTTTCTGTTATTGAGCACTATGGTAGTCTCTTAGCTTAGTCACTTTTCCAAGCTATTTTTTCAGAGATAAATGGAAGAAAAATCATCAAACAGATAAACAAAAAACAACCTTTTGAAGTCTTTCCAGAACGACTCTATGCTAAGGAAATTTTTAACAGGCTTACAATGAGCCAAGAAATCCACCTGAAGAGATATTTGATGTTGCTTCAGGTTTTTCTGAGAATATATCTTACTTTGGGCATTTCTCTGGGTCTCCAAGTTTATGCACTTGGTGCCTTTAAGTGCTCCTATTTCCAAAGGAAATCTCTGCCTTAGGTTTTGATCCTGGAGTCTCAATTACCCTCTTTTGCCCCAGTGGCCACAGCCTCTTCAGCTCACCTTACAATACCCCAGGCTATCCCCACTGTTCTTGCACCCCAGCAATCTCCAAGTTGGGTGATATAGAGACATACACTTTGCTTTAGTCCTTTTGGTAGTCACTAGATGAATTCAAGCAGACAAGCAACTTACTTTGCTAGTAAAATGTGCTTTGCTTACTCCAAAACCAGGAGCCAAAGTCCCAAGCTGGAAATAAGGCTGCTGCTTCAAAACAGTTGCTGACTGAGGGTAGGGATGGTGCTCGAGGCAATTTCAAAAAAATCTCTTCCTACCATTCTGAAAAGCTTCACCCTCTAGTCACTATCCCACAAGTATTTGCTGTGAATTCCCTCAATATTGCCATTTTCTGCTCCCCCCACAGTGGGAAAATAAAAATAGAAGTTTCTTACTCTGCCATCTTGGTTTTGGCTGGTATTATTCTCAAGGCTTTTTTTTTTTTTAATGTTAAGAGGAATTATGGAGGAGAGAGGTGCATAAGAGGTACAGACAACAGAGATAAATACTTTTATGTACACAACACTGTGTTATCAATAATGACAAATATTAATCTATGGGTGGATACATAGGTAGACAGCTAAATGATCAGTTGTCTAGGCAAAGGGTAATATGTTAATGACCACATATAAGTTTGACAGATGATATTTCTACATATGTATTTGTATGTGCTTTAAGAATGTACATACATATAATAGAGCTAACAGGGGAAAGTTATGATAACTTTTTAGCTATAGTCAAACACCCTGAGGGACTTAGTCACTGGGCCCATAGGCTCAGGACCATGGCTGCAGGGGACATCAAGCTCAATTGGCATAACATACTACACAAAAACATTGTTCTTCATCCTACTTTGGTGATTAATGACCAGGGTCTTTTTTTTTTTTTTAAATGAGGCAATGATTTATTTCATAACCATCTTACAATGGAGTAGTTTTTGAAACAGAAGTCCACTGTAAGTCAGGGGCTACCTATATCTAGATTATCTGTGAGTCTATTTTGTTGTGCATTTTTTCTCCTGGCCCTATCTCTTCATACATACTGTCGTCAAGTTGGATCCGACTCATAGCAACCTCTCCTTGGGTTTCCGAGGTGGTATCACTATGGAAGTAGATTGCCCAAACTTCCTTCCAAGGAGTGGCTACTAGATTTGAACCACCAGCCTTCTGGTTAGCAGTCAAATGCCTTAGGTACTACACCACCAGAGTTCCTTATCTCTTCATATGTTTAGAAATTTTTGATTGAATACCAGACCTTGCATATGAAAAGTTGTAGAGGCTCTCAAAAAAAAACACCAAATTTACTGCCGTCAAGTCCATCCCAACTCATAGCAACCTCTCCTTAGGTTTCTGAGACGGTGTCTCTACGAAAGTAGATTGCCCAATCTTCCTTCTGAGGAGTGGCTGGTGGGTTTGAACTGCCACCCTTCTGGTTAGCAGTCAAAAACCTTAGGCACTAAGCTACTAGAGGCTCTCAGTGATGTTAAATTCCAGTAGGCAGTCAGAATAAAAAAAGAACACCTTAATCCAATCAGGGATTGAGGTGATTTGAGGCTGGATTTCAATCCCACCAGCCACTCCTTGGAAGGAAGGTTGGGCCATCTACTTCCATAGTGATACCGCCTCGGAAATCCAAGAAGGGGTTGCTATGAGTCAGGGCCAACCTGATGGCACATAACAACAACAACAAAGGCTTTTCTGTATCCTATCCACTATAATTTTTAGGGTATGGTCCTATGAGTTCTAAGTGAAAAGAGGAGGTGCTTCCCAGTGCCCTTTTCTTTGGTGAGCTCTAAACTCAAATATTAATTCATCCAGCACTGTGAGACTGTCATTAGCTCTGTTTGGTTTCTTAGTCTCTCAGCAATCACTTTTCATCCTTCCTCTCTAACTCTTCGTCTGCTCTGCTTACTAACTGGCAAATATGTAGAGATAAAAAACAGTTCATTTTATATGAATCACTTCTCTGCACTTCCTTTTCCTCCAGAATTTTGGCATCTGAAATTCTGGTTGACTTATTGTATGTCTCTGAACTCCAATATTTGTCTCTCTAGTGAATCTGCCACAAGCTTTACTCCCCTTTTCTGCTTTTTTTTTTT
>NW_006921630.1:10289566-10304764 GCF_000298275.1 Orycteropus afer afer
TTATGGTTTCTTGAAGTAGCTTTTTATAGTTTTCTTTGTAGAGGTCTTTTGTGTCTCCGGTAAGATTTATTCTTAAGTATTTTATTTTTTTGGTAGATATTGAGAACGGTATTGATTTCCTTATTTCTTTTTCAGCAATTGACCAGGGTCTTAAAAGTTTGCAAGCGGTCATCTAAGATGCAACAATTGTTTTCTTCTTGTTTTGAGCAAAGAAGAATGACAAAAGCCAAAGATGCATGGAAGCAGTTAATCTAAAGGACTAGTGGACTATATGAACCTCAGGCTATATGATCCTCAGACCAGAAGTAGATGGTGCCTGGCTACCACTGTTAACCACCTGGAAAAGGATCAAAATAGGAAATCCTGGATAGAGTTGGAGAAAAATGTGGAGCAAAACTCAAAATCATAAAAAAGACCAGACTCATTGGTCTGATAGAGACTGGTGAAACCCTTGAGATCATGGCCCCTAGTCACATTTCAGGCCTGTAACTGGACTCACTCCTATGGCTTCAGCCAAACAATAGACAGACAAGAGATAGAATTTCCCATTCAAACAATAGACAGCCAAATATAGTGTACCAGATATACACACTCCTGAGAACAATCAACCATGGGAGATCAGAGGAGCAGTATTTACACAGGAAGATAGCTCAGAAGGCAGGAATGTATAGCAAAAAAGGATGCAAGGAAAAGGTAACCATAGAGAGGAAGTGGGAAGAGAGCTGTTACATTATGGGGATTGCAATTAATGTCATGAAACAGAAAGTGTATGAACTGCTGTATGCAAAATGAATTTGCTCTGTAAATTTCCACCCAAATCACCATTAAAAAAAAAAAAAGATGGAGGTAAATGAGGAGTATGATATGAGAGGGGGTTTCAGTCATGAGCCAAAGCACAAGGTTGGGTAGGAGATTGTGAAGGGCAGCCTGCCTGCCAATCAGAGGACTTTGTGGGGAGTAACCAGGCTTGAGTGGGAGGGAGCCTAGAGGAGAAGCTGACAGAAGTCCTTGATTGTTATATTGTGGCATATATGTTGGATCTGATGGATCAATAGGGAGCCAAGGATCTTGAGCAATTCAAAGACATAATGAAAATGTAGCATTAAATGCATTTTTCAGACTGTGCACTATGCTTCTGTTCCAAGGTTGAGTTGGGTTGGTTACAACTCCAACTCCAGACAATTTAATGAGAAGTACATGTCTTTTTATGCTAATTTCAACCTTCAGTTTCTTCCCTGAGCTCAGGCAATTCTGGGAACAAAATCCTGAGAATAGAAGTTAATGGGAAATAGAAATTTGCTTTTAGGATTTGAGAGGAGGAACAAGGAAAAGGGTCCCTCCTTAGTAAGTGTATTTGATGTTGGCTTTAAAAACAGATGATTACCTCATCTGGCTGTTAGCAGTACACTCTGGTTTCTCAGGCTGAACATGTGTGCCTTAATGACATCTCTGCCCAGTTCCAAGCAGTTAGAGTGAGGAAATAATGACCTACCTGGGTATTTTAGAAGCAGTGCAATTCATATCGTCACATATGGTATTGAGATTCTGACCAGGCATGGTTGCCACAGACTTTTCTCTCAGGAGATCAAGTGGCAAGGGTCACCTGAGAAGCAATGTGGCACAGAAGCAAGCACCCAGGCTTTGGAATCAACTGGGCCTTGCTTTGAATCTTGTCCTTCTACCTCTCCTGGTTGCATAAACTTTGCCAAGTCCCAGAACATTTTTATCCGTCAAACAGGGATGGCCATTATTGTAAGGATTAGCTATCTGAACAGTCTGGTTCATAAGAACAGTGTTTATTACTGGTATTATTTTTGTAAAAAAAAATGCCAAATAGTTCTAGCCAGTCAGTAAATGATGAAATAGGTGGAGAACTGTGGGAGAGAAGCAGTGTTACTTTCTGGCTAGAGTAATCAGTTCTAGTTAAGCTTGCTTGGCCCCAGATAATAAGCTAAGTATCTCCCTGGCAATTGTATTGTGTCCATTTTGTCCAGGTTCAAAGAAAACCTCTAATAGGAGGTCACAGTCATCCCTGAATTCCTTAGATTATGACTCAATATCTTTTTTGATTGTACCCTTCCATGGCATGGGACTTTTGACACAGAGGCTGGAGAGGACAAACAGGCAAAGACAATCTTTGTATAATGGTGACTTTGGGCTCTATCACCAGATCAGAACTAGAGTTTTTTAGATTATCCATCCCCCCTCCCCCCCCCGCCCCAGATAAACCTATTTAACTTGGAATGAAATATCTAAAGCTATAAATGGGTATTTATTTATTTAAGCTACAAATGGTTATTGTGAATTTAAAATCCAAAGGCTCTTTTAGTAGCTGAGCTGTGAAGAGTCTTAAGCCCTGTTTGGTATGATCTAGACACGAGATATGTTTTCTTGGGTGTTGTAGACTTGCTTGCTTCACTCCTGCGTGAAAAATTTGCAGCCATACAAATATGCAATGACTAGTGAAGAAGAATCTAATGATACCTCAGTCTAGAAGGAACTTTGAATTATTTTTGAACTGGAATTCTGAAGGCTGGTCTTGAGGATCAGAAGCCAGGACTGCCTCTGTGAGGTGATCTGAGGAGCTTGTGCTAATTTCTTACCCCAAATTGTCCCTCCTCTTTTACCACCATTAACCAAGATACCTGAATCCTGCCATTTTATGGAGGGAGGTTCAGAGCAGGAGTCTACAATTGTCCTGTCCTGCCTAAGCTTATATCTTGGCTGTGTGAACTTGGGCTAATTACTTAGACTTTATGGCTTTATTTTCTTCACTCTTAAAAATTAAGAGTGAAGAAAATAAAGCCATAAAGTCTAAGTAATTAGCTTTATTATTATTATAAGTCTCAATAATTATTATTATTAATTATTATTATTACTATTAGCACAAATTAGGATTTTTGTGAGAATTAAATGAGAAAAAGCATATAAAGCCTAACTCTGTATGTCAGAGTAAATCAAAAAAACAAAACAAAACCCTTCACTGCTGAGTTGATTCAAAGAGTAATGTTCAATAAATGTTAGCAATATAGCACAAAAAGCTTCTTTGATGACAAATTAAATAGATACAAGAACAGATGAGAATGTTACAATGGGTAATGATAACAACTAATGTTTTTAGAAAATACTTTTGCAAGCATTATCACTTTCAGTTTTCACAACACCCTAATAACTAAGCAGAATTATCATTCTTTTGAATGGCTGTTGTTTTTTTTTTTCCTTTGATACATAGATACATATCTTCTATTTCCTCTCTCTCTCTCTCTCTCTCTCTCCTTTAAATTTTTATTGTGGTTTGGGCAAAAGTTTACAAAGCAAATTCACTTTTCATACAGTAGTTCACACTTTGTCTCATGACATTGACTGTAATTTCCCACAATCCAACAGCTCTCCTTCCACTTCCTCCCCATAGTTACCTCTTCCCTGTGTCCTTCCCTTCCATGCACTCCTGTCCCCTGAGCTGTCTCCCAGTGCATACACAGGCCTTCTATTCTCCCTTTATTGTTCTATCCAAGGAGTGTATCTACCTAATGTAAATGTGCAGCTCATATGCCTGTCTTTTGTTTGGCTGGAAGCCACAGGCGTGGGTTCAATTCCAGACCTGAAGGGCACCTAGGGGCCCTAGTCTCAGGGGATCCACCAGGCTCTCTCACACCAGCAAACCTGGTCTCCTTTTTATTTTTTAATGATTTTTAGTTTTGTTCCACATTGTTCTCCCACTCTATCCAGGATCTCCTACATAAATTCCCCTCCAAGTGGTTGACATTGGTAACCAGGCACCATCTAATTCTTCTGGTCTCATAGTCATATAGGCTGAGGATCACATGGTATACTAGTCACTTGGAGAAATTGTTTCCATACATCTTTGGTTTTCTTCATTCTTCTTTGCATCTAGATGACCACTTGCAAGCTTTTAAGGTTCCAGTTGCTACTCGCCAAAGTAGGATATAGAATGATGTTTTTGTGTAGTATGCAATGCCAATTGAGCTTGATGTCCCCTGCAACCATGGTCCCAAGCCCACAGGTCCAACTACTCACTCCCTCTGGCTTGCTGGCTGTGACCAAGAAGTGACTACAACCTTGTCCCTTGTCAGCTCTACTATATACCTGAGAGTTCTTACAGAACATACAAATACACTTGTAGAAACATTGCTTGACAACCTTATATATGGTCATGGGCACACTACCCCCTGCATAAACATACCCAATAATTCAGCCTGTGCACCCATCTGTCCATCTGTAGATCAATGTTTGCCTTCACTGACAATGCAGTACTGTATGTGCAGAAGGGTTCTTCTTTGTTGTCTGTACCTCCCATGCATCTCTCTCTGTTTTCTTCTTCCTCAATGCCATAAATAGGTGTTAATTCTGAGGTTCAGAGTAGCTATATGACTTTCCAAGCTTATGTAGTAAGAAAATACTGGGTGATCCAACTTCAAAGGCCCATGCTCTTTCATTAGAATATACTGCCAACGTGAATACTTGGAGAGAAGAAGCCAGGGCAAT
This sequence comes from Orycteropus afer afer, assembly GCF_000298275.1. NCBI lineage: Eukaryota > Metazoa > Chordata > Mammalia > Tubulidentata > Orycteropodidae > Orycteropus > Orycteropus afer. The sequence continues at coordinate 10,294,073 of NW_006921630.1, forward strand.
AGTAGGTGGGAGAGAAAAAGCATACAGAAAGAAAACATCAAAATCTGATCCAACACATGCTTAAGGAAGGAGTTAGGTATTAATTGGTGGGATCCCTGAGAATAAATATACAATTATATTTCACTAACCTTTGAAAGATCGTACACAGGAAACTTCAAGTATTTAGAATATAGCAAATATCCAAGAAAGAAAGAAAAAAAAAAAAAAAAAAAGATAAACCTTAAACACTTCAGCCAGAATCAGTGTTCTAAACTTCAATCAATGAAAATTATGCAGAGAGCCACCCAGACCCTCACTGAGAGTCAATTTATTCTTGTTTTAGACAAAATATAAATAAGTCTGTCTGAGTAATTCCCAGCATCATAGGACATTAAAAACAGGATATTCACCTATCCTATGGAGATACACCCTTTAGAGCAATCAGCCATGGGGCACCACAGGGGCAACAGTCAAAAACAGTCCTTTTCCAGAGGAAAAGCTGGACAGACAGGAGTGAGTAACCAAGAAGGGCACAGGCAGGGGGTGGTTACTGGGAAGGGAGAGGAGAAGAGTAGGTTAGGGTTGCAGATGGTAATTAGGGAGTGAAACCAAATGTACACAAAATGTTGAAAGTAAAACAAATTCTGCTCTGTAAATTTGCACCTAAAGCCAATAAAAAAAGAAAGAAAGAAAGAAGAAGGGTATTAACTGAGGAAAAAAGGAAGATAAAATCTGCTCAAAATAGATATATTTACATCAGTAAGAATGAGCTGGTAGAGAAAAAACTGACAAGCAGAATAAAATCTGAAAAAGATTAACAGTTTCCGGCTAAGTGTAGGATATTCACAATACTTCACCTTCCTCCCCCACTCTACCCCTCTTCCTATGTAACAAAACAGGACAAGTAAGTGAGCCATAAAAAATAAAAAGCTAAATTATATTCACCATACTTTATTAAAGGTGGCAGAGATGTTTTAATCCATTTTAGCAATGTATCTAAAATGTTTTTTAAAAAAACCTGAAAAAAAAATCTATTGACATTACAATTTCCTGGACAATTCAATAGCAGAGAAACTGAGCTTTTATTGTCACTAAAAATAATTAAATTGTGGAGACATTATTAAAGGGAGAGGACTATCAGAAAAGTCAGACCTCAAAGTCAAAGCAAATCACTGTTTGGTGGAGTAGAGTGAGTAGTGAGTGAGTGTAGCAGAGTAACTTGAATTTTGTGTTTCATGTATCAGAAAGATACTTTGGGACTTTTTACTTGTGTATGTCCCTGCTGTATTTGATCTCACTGAATCACGTATGCAAAAAAAGTACACATGGAAAATGGTCAATTGGCAAATGTGTTACCTAATTTTTTTTTTAATTGTGATTTGGGTGAAAGTTTACAGAGCAAATTCATTTTCCATTCAACAGTACACATTTTGTTTCATGACATTGATTGCAATCCCCATAATGTAACACTGCCCTTTTGCTCTCCTGTGGTTGATTGTTCTAAGGAGCGCACATATCTGGTGTAAATGTTCACCTTATATTCCTGTCTATTGTTTGTCTAGGAGGTCTGGTAGCATAGTGGCTAAAACACTTGACTGCTAGCCAGAAGGCTGGGGGTTCAAACCCACCAGCCACTCCTCGGAAAGAAGGTTGGGCAGTCCTACTTCCGTAGTGATACTGCCTCGGAAACCCAAGGAGGGGTCGCTATGAGTCAGGGCCGACTCGACAGCACATAACAACAACAACAACATTGTTTGTCTGGAAGCCACGGCAATGAGTTCAATTCCAGGCCTGAAAGGTGACTAGGGGCCATAGTCTCAAGGGTTTCACCAGTCTCTGTCAAACCAGTAAGCCTGGTATTTTTAATGATTTTGAGTTTTGTTCCACGTTTTTTTCCAACTCTATCCAGGATTTCCTATTTTGGTCCCTTTCCAAGTGATTGACATGGTACCTGGGTACCATCTAGTTCTTCTGGTCTCAGGGTCATGTAGCCTATGGTTTACTTGTCTTTTGGACTCATTGTTTCCATGTATCTTTGATTTTCTTCATTCTTCTTTGCACTGGATGGGGAGAGACCAATTGTTGCATCTTAGATGGCTGCTAGCAAGCTTGTAGGACTCCAGTTGCTACTCATCAAAGTAGGATGTAAAACATTTTTGTGTAGTATGTTATGCCAGTTGAGCTTGATGCCTCAGTGACTCACTCCCTCAAGGTGTTTGGCTCTGACTAGGAAGTTATCATGACTTTGCCCCTGCTTTACTTATATTTTTATAACAATAAAAGAAATGGAAATAGCTTTACTCATTGTTGTGTGTGTTTTCCCAATTAGAAAAGTAGCTAGTGCTCATTGCAAGAAGAAAAAAAAATGCAGACAACATATAAAATAATTAAAAATCATCACCACCTAAGGATAATCACTGTTAACTTTTTGATATATTTCTTGGTATATGTATGTGTGTGTGTGTGTGTGTATATATGAATGTTGTTGTTATGTGCCGTCGAGTCGGCCCCGACTCATAGCGACCCCTCCTTGGGTTTCCGAGGCAGTATCACTACGGAAGTAGGATTGCCCAACCTTCCTTCCGAGGAGTGGCTGGTGGGTTTGAACCGCCAGCCGTCTGGTTAGCAGGCAAGTGTCTTAGCCACTATGCTACCAGAGCTCCTTATATATGAATATGTATATGTATATATGTATTGTATATATGTGTAATATATATATATATATAAGGGCAGCTTTGCAAAAGAAATGTATCATCCTTACTACATTCCAAGGATGCCAAATAGGCCTTTGTGTTTCCTGAAGCTGGATTCTCCTTGTCTCTGGGAAGTTAGAAGCTCTCTTTTTGTTCATAAGACATGAGCTCTTTCTGGCAATTCTCAAACTGTTGAAGGAGAAAAGGTCAGGATGGATCCTTTGGGTTTGGGGAAGTAAAAAAATGAGCTCCAGTCCAGCCCTGGTGGCAATCCTAGGGATGGGGAAGAATATTAGACTGGTGGGCTTAGAGAAGATGCAATCACTCATCTGGCCCAGAACCTGAGGGGAGAGTAGGGACTTTATAGGGTTGATTGGGAGAGCCCAGCCCTGGGGCCCATGCAAAGGGCACGGGTGTCTGCGGTCACACAAAATGAATGCGGTCATTCATAGAATTGTCCTCCTGCAAAAGTCCCATCAAAAGTCAAAATCCCCATCAGGCTTGAGTAGGGTCTAGGCGGGGACAGCACCAGAGAGATGGTGGGAAGTCAGTTTCCACAGAGGCTGGGGGGGGGGTGGTCGTTGTCATGACAACAGCATGCAGTGCTACATCACACCTCTCCCCTCTCTAAAAATGACTGTTGGACAGAACTTAGGGGAACACATTAGTCTTATGTTCTTGGAGGAAGAAGATGACTCCTGGTAGATGGAAGAATCCATTTCCTGACAGTCTGGTAGTTTGGGGCTAGAGCCAGTTCTATTTTAATTTCCAAAGTGACTGACATTACTGGTATCCACAGTGCAAAATTCTTTATAAATAATTTTTACATCTGTATGTGCAGGAAACCAGGAAAAGGGCTTTGTCATGTTCACTTAACCAAACCATAGGTTCCTATGGCCCTTCAAAAGAGGTGAGCAACTATGATGCTTCTGGGTCAGTTTTCAAAGAGCTCTGGTGGTGCAGTGGTTAAAGCATCCTGCTGCTAACCAAGCTTCGGCAGTTTAAATCCACTAGCGGCCCCAGAGGAAAAAGAGGAGGCAGTCTGCTTCTGTAAAGATTTATAGCCTAGGAAACTCTACTGGGCAGTTCTACTCTGTCTTGTAGAGTTGCTATGAGTCGGTATCAACTGGATAGCAGTGAGTTGGTTTTGGTTTCTGTTTTGGTTTTGGTCAGTTTTCATAGTGACCCAATAACTACAGATTATTGCTCTGAGCATATGGAAGATTTTCACACTTTTCTTGATGGGGAGCTCAAACAAGTTTCCTGTTTCAGGGGCATATCTGGTGCCCAGGCCTGACTTCCAGTGTGATGTGACATGATGTTATTCTGATACATCTTGCCTGGCTAACTGGCTGGTAGAAGTGTCACAGTGCCAAATGTCATTGATATGGATGAGGTCGCTAAGACCTCCTAGGGGGAAAGACTTAAGGTAAAAGACCTTCCTCTGCTTCCTTCCCCTGAGAAATTGGGCTGGTTCTCATGGGCTTGAGTACCTTTAGCTTAAAACCCTGGAGGTGAACTGTTTAGGTTGTTAACTGAAAGGTTGGCAGTTTGAACCCACCAGCAACTCCATGGAAGAAAAGACTTGACAATTAGCTCTCATAAAGATTACAGTTTAGGAAACCCTATAGGGCAGTTCTACTGTGTCCTATAGGGTCACTATGAGTCAGAATCAACTCAACAGTATGCAACTACCACCTTTAGCACATAATGAGAGTGGGCTGGTCTTCTTAATTTTGATCAGTAACACAGATTATGGTTTTAGTGGGATAGCTGTTATGTCTCTAACCTTGACTTAAACAGTTTGGATTTTCTGTAATTGGCTCCCTATAACTATCATCCCAGGACAAGAGAAATGAAAATCCTTTTCAGGTGGGCTTGGACTCAATTACTGTTCAGCAATATTCTCTGATTTCTCGTGAGCATTTAGGAAACCTGACAGGAGTGGACAAGGGAAAGAAGAGGGCCCATCTGTGGGAGAAGCCTTAGCCCTCAGAGAAGCCTCTTCCTAGACCCTGGCACACCTCTCCCCACCCATGTGTACACAGTGGCTCTGCTAGACTAGTCTCACCTTGCCCTGAGAAAAAAGCATAGCACTCAAGTGGACCTGGGGGCTGCTCTGACTACAATGCCCTCACTCTCCACTGATGGGTTCCTCTTTAATACCTAATCCAAGGACTTCCATTTCTTATCAACATGATCACTCAATCACTGTCATTGAGTCAATTCTGACTCATAGCGCCCCCATTGGGTTTCCAAGGCTATAAATCTTTATGGAAGCAGACTGCCTCATCTTTCTTCTGTGGAGTGGCTGGTGGATTCAAACTTTTTGGTTAGCAGCCAAGATACCTTAAACACTTCACTACCAGAGTGCCTTTAGCAACCTGATAGACTAATCTAAAATCCCTGCCTATTCCTAACCAGCTCCCAGGAAAACTCATGCTGGAGAAAATAAATAAGATGTAGCAGACAAAAAAAAAAAAAAAAAGTTGTTAAGTTGTAGCAAGCTCTAAAGAAGAAAACCAAAATCCCCAAGCACTAAAATATAAAATTATAACTCATAGCTAGATGACAAGCTTAGGCTCTGATTCTGTGACAGGAAGGATGGAACTGCACCCAGACATGGGCTCTATTAGCTGGGGGTTTTATGCCATTAGGAGGACAGGAGATGTGGTCTTGGGTTCACACATTGGGGAAATTAAAACAGAATCCTACGTAAAGGTTGAAATAGGAAGTGTGGCCCCTTCAGTGTAAGTAAAGTAAACAAGCTCCTCCCATCAGTTCAGGAAGTGTCAAGGGACTGACTCTGTTGGCTTTACTCAGGGAAGAAAATAAAACAAGGCTCCCATGAAAAACTGAAACCTCTCAGAATTCACCCAGGATAAGTTTAGGGGACACCAGAATCCCAAGTCAAGAAATTAGTGTAAAACCTGGTACTGGACTAGTGGGACGCTTGGGGGTACTCAGCTGAAGCAAATGAGCCCTCAAAGGCAAAGGCAATCAAGTTGAAATGGGTTCACAATCCAATTTATAGTCCTCTAACAATGAAACAATTCATAGAAAGGAGGGTCAGCTGATACACACATAATGGGAGAGCAGCACCCCAAGAATGTACAATAATAGAACACCTGAGAGGCAAGGCGTTTAGGCTCTCTTAGATGGTTTCTTAGCTGTCCTACAAAAAAATAAAAAATAAAAAAATCCACTGCCATCAAGTTGATTCTGACTTACAGCAATCCCCATTGGGTTTACAAGGCTGTAAATATTTACGGAAGTAGATTGTCCCATCTTCCTCCCACAGAGCAGCTGGTGGGTTCTAACCACTGACCTTCTGGCTAGCAACCAAATGTCTCCACTGCACCACCAGGGCTCCTTTGTTGTTGTTGTTGTTGTTATGTGCCATAGAGTCAGACCCAACTCATAGCGACCCCTCCTTGGGTTTCTGAGGCAGTATCACTACGGAAGTAGATTGCCCCATCTTCCTTCCAAGGAGTGGCTATTGGGTTTGAACCGCCAGGCTTCTGGTTAGCAGACAAGTGCCTTAGGCACTGTGCTACCAGAGCTCCCACATACACTATATTAGTTTTCATATTTTTATTATTACTAATTTAAAAAGAAACTCACTGCCATGGAGTCAGTCCCAACACATAGCGATCCCTCCTTGGGTTTCTGAGGCAGTATCACTGCGGAAGTAGATCGCCCAATCTTCCTTCTGAGGAGTGGCTGGTGGATTTGAAGCATCAGCCTTCTGGTAAACAGTCGGAAAAAAAATAACAATAACTGTCTTTTATTAAGGGTAGTGCTAAACTCAGGGTGCTGTGTTGGTGCAGTGGTTAAGTACTCAGCTGCTAACTGAAAGGTCAGTGATTTGAACCCACCAGACCTTCCAAAGGAGAAGACAGGGCAGTCTGCTTTTGTAAAGATTACAGCCTTGGAAACCCTATGGGACAGCTCTACTCTGCCCTATAGAGTCACTATCAGTTGACATCTTGTCGAGGTCAATGGGTAGTAGTAGTGCTGAACTCACATTATCTCATTCACCTTATCTCTGTGTGGAAAATATCCTCATTTTATAGATGAGGAAAACAGAGCTTAGTCATTTGCATAAAGTCATATGATTAGTAAGTGACAGAACTAGGATCAAAACTCTGGTCAGTCAGAGACCAAGGTTTAAAGCCTTACTTTTATTTTTAGTATTTCCTGTCTGTTAGGGATAAGTTCTGGGCAGTGGTAAGATTGAGAAAGAAGTGAGACAAAGGAAGTGTACTTTCTATACTGAGGGGGAAAATTCAGTTTAATAGGAGAGTAGATGGAGCAGATCTAAAAAGCAAATAGACAGGCATGGTGTTAGAGGGTAAGGGTAATAAGAAAGCTATAAAGATAAGTGAAACTCTGTCCCTGCAATGGAGGAGCCTGGGCAAGACAAATAAATAGGTGCTAAGGCATTTGACTGCTAACCAGAAGGCTGGCGGTTCAAACCCACCAGCCACTCCTCAGAAGGAAGGTTGGGCAATCTACTTCCATAGTGATACCACCTCAAAAACTCAAGGAGGGGTCACCATGAATCAGATCCAACTCGACAGCAGTGAGTTTGGTTTTTTTGATTTACAATACTAAGACCAAAAAACAAACTTACTGCCATCAAGTCAATTCTGACTCGTAGTGACCCTCTTTGGGTTTGCGAGATGGTAAATCTTTACAGAGGTAGAATGCCCCATCTTCCTTCAATGGAGCAGCTATATACTAGAAGGGGCAAAGGCTCCTTGAGACCGAGGAAAGAGTGAATGCTTGGAAACAGGTGGTCAGGAAGTCAGGGAAGTCTGCAGCAGAGAAGGATGCTTGACTTCATTTGGATATGGCAGAGTGTGTGCTATTTTGAATCCCACCTCCACTACTTAACAAGTTGTATGACCTTGGACAAGTTATTAATTTATCAAAACCTCAGTTTCTTAAAACTGTGAAATGGAAATATTTATTAGTCTTATTAAACTATTTATCAGTCTTAATGATCAGATGCCTCTTCTTGCCTCCTACAGAACCCCTAGTTTTAAAATTTATTTGTTTGGTGTCAACCTTTCTGTGCATTAAAGGATGTGGTCCCAAGTGCCAACCGTGATGCAGGGACCAAACCAGGCTGAGTCCAGGCAATGGTGGCAATTCCCTTTGCTGGTGATGGGTTTAAATGTGGACATAAAATTAAGGTCCAGTTAGGAAGATGTGAGATGAGGAGGAAGCCTGATGAAGGGTTTGTGGGTGACATTTTTCTCCATCATAACTCACTGCAGTCGAGTTGGATCTAACTCATAGCACCCCTCTTTGGGTTCCCAGGGGATATCACTACGAAAGTAGATCACCCAACCTTCCTTCCCAGGAGTGGCTGGTGGGTTTGAACCACCAGCCTTCAGGTTAGCAGTCAAATGCCTTAGGCACTATACCACCAGAGCTCCCTTCTCGATCATAAGTATAAAGAAAGATGATCTCTTTCTGAAGCTGGACATTGCTGTGAGGAAGTGTCGAGCAGTGTTGCAGCCATCTTGAAGCTGTGATGATAGCTAACCTGAGGACAAAGCCGATGAGAATGGCAGAAAGGAACAATAGAAATAACCTGGATCCTGGATTACTTTATTCAGCTGAATTAATCAATTCTGAGGCTAAACAAAGAGCTCTGGTGGTTCAGTGGTTAAGGCATTTGGCTGCTAACCAAAATGTCAGTGATTTGAAACCACCAGCTGCTCCATGAAAGAAAGATGAGGCAGTCTGCTTCCATAAAGATTTATAGCCTTGGATACCCTATGCAGCTGTTCTACTCTGTCCTATAGGGCCACTGAGTCAGAACTGACTCCATGGCAGTGGGTTTTTTTGGGGGTTTGGCACTATACAGCCTCTGTTAAATAATAGAATAAAATTTTTATTGCTTATGTCAGTGGAATTAGAGTTTTCTATTATTTACAGCTGAAAACATCCTAATGATTTATTACCTAATAGACTGGTGTAGAATAAATGATGTAATCCATACAAAATGTGTAGCACTGTTCAATGTGAACTATTATTATTAACAGAACACTTTATTATGGAAATATATGGCTTTCTTCTTGACTAATATGTATCATATTTCTCCAAATATATATGAGAAAATTTTAGACTGTAACTCAAGGCTTCTTTGGTCCCTTGCTCAGCTGCCAAACAAAACACCTGCCAGATTTTTTAAATTATCCTTTTATTGTTGTTGAGAATGTAGAGAGTAAAACATAACCAATCCAACAGTTTCTACATGCACCATTTAGCAACACTGAGTGTGTTCTTTGAGTTGTGCAATCATTCCCATCCTCCTTTTCTGAGCTGTTCCTCTCCCACTAACATAAACTCATTACCCCTAAGGTTCTTACCTTATCTTTCAAGTTTCTGTTGTCAATTTGATCCCATGTAGACAGTTCTTAAAAGAGCATAATGCTCAAGGCAGACATTCTTTACTAGCTAAGCTGAACTATTGTTCAGTTGTGAGAAGACTTCAGGGATAGTTTTGGTTTAAGGTTTAAAAATTATCTCAAGGCAATAGTTTCAGGGGTGTCTTAGTTACCTAGTGCTGCTATAACAGAAATACTGCAAATGGGTGGCTTCAATAAAAATTTATTTTCTCTCAAGTTTAGGAGGCTAGGAGTCTGGATTCCGGGCACCAGCTCTAGGAGAAGGCTTTCTCATCTGTCAGCTCTGGAGGAAGGTCCTTGTTTCTTCTGAGCTTCTGCTCCCAAACAATCTTCATGTGGCTTCACATCTCTATTCCCCCTTCTCTGCTTCTTTAATTTCCTTTTTTAATCTCTTTTATATCTCAGAAGAGATTGACTCAAGATATAGCCTGCACTAATCCTGCCTTAATAACATAACAAAGAACCCATTCCCAAATAAGATTATAACTACAGGCATAGAGATTAGGATTTACATATTTTGGGGGACATTGTTGTTGTTATTGTTATGTGACGTCCAGTCAGACCTGACTCATAGCGACCCCTCCTTGGGTTTCCGAGGCAGTATCACTACAGAAGTAGATTGCCCAAGCTTCCTTCTGAGGAGTGGCTGGCGGGTTTGAACTGCCAGCCTTCTGGTTAGCAGTCAAGTGCCTTAGGCACTATGCTACCAGAGGGGGACATTATTCAATCTATAATAAGGGGTTCATCCAACCTCCATGGCTCAAGGAAGTCTGGAGTACATGAGAATTTGAAAATCTCTTCTACATTTTCCCTCTTTTCATCAGGATACTTCTGTGGAATCTTTGATCAAAATGTTCAACAATAGCAGCTGGGCACCATCCAGTGCTTCTGGTCCCATGGCGAAGGAGACAATTGTTCATGGAGTCTATTAGCCACACATTCCATATCTTCCTTCTATTCCGATCTCTCCTTCCCCTGTTGCTCCATGTGAATAGAGACCAATTGTTGTTCCCCTGGATGGCCATTTGTAAGCTTTTAAGACCCCAGGCACTATGCAAAGAACTAAGAGGTAGAACAGAAGAACTAAACATATTATATGGCCAATTAACTGGGATGTCCCATGAAACCATACCCTAAATCTCCAAACCAAGGAACAAAACCCATGAGGTATTTGATTGTACATAAGCAGCCTCAGCAGCTTCTGTCTCTCTCTTTTAATTTTTTGTCACTGTAAATATAGCCATCACAACTTTTGCCAATTCAATTTTTTGCATGTGTTCAACTTATCAGCCACAATTCCAATAATTGGTTGTGCAATCCTACCTTTAATCAATGCAATATTTCCATCACCATTAACCCCTTATTTCCACTCCTTCCCACCCCTGTTGTTTGTTGTTGTTAGGTGCTGTTTAGTCATTTCCAACTCATAGCAACCCCATGCACAGCAGAACGAAACACTGCCCGATCCCACGCCAGCTCCATGATCCCTGCTATACATGAGCCTATCATCACAGCCACCATGTCAATCCATCTTATTGAAGGCCTTCCCCTCTTTCATTGACCCTCCACCCTACCAAGCATGACATCCATCTCCA
>NW_006921630.1:10307022-10314637 GCF_000298275.1 Orycteropus afer afer
CTTTGTGGTGATGAATGCCATGCCATTCCTTTTCAAACTGTCATTCCTGGCACAGTAGATCATATGGTTGTCTGATTCAAAATGGCCCAAACCAGTCCATTTCAGCTCACTGATGCTGAGGAAAACAATCTTTATGCATTCCATCTCATTTTTGACAACTTACAATTTTCCTAGATTCATACTTCGTACATTCCATGTTCCAATGATTAATGGATGTCTGCAGCTGTTGCTCCTCTATTTGAGTGGTGCCACATCAGCAAATGGAGGTCTTGAAAGCTTTACCTTATTCATATGAGTAAGGCTTGGTTTACTCTGATGAAGCAGCTCTTTCCCAGTCCTATTTTGAGAGCCTTCTAACCTAACCGGACTATTCATAAAGTTCTGCGGTAATGTATCAGACAGTGTTTCTCCTCCTCTGTCCCAGTTCCTGGGTCTTTTAATCCCCTTTCTCCCACTCTCCCACCCTGCTGCTTTGGGCATGCCTGGATCCCTGTGGCTGACCCCACCCTAGTAACCACTACAAACCTTTGGTCTCTATACATTTGCCTTTTCTTGTCTTTTTCTATAAGTGAGGTCATATAGTATTTGTCCTTTTAGATTGACTTATTTTACTAAGCATAATGTCTTCTGACTCCATCCCTATTGTAGCATGTATCAAGACTTCATTCTCCTACTGGCTGAGTAGTATTCCACTGTATGTATGTGCTTAGCAGATTTTTAATATCTATTACAGGAGCTCTGGTAGCATAGTGCCTAAGGCACTTGACTGCTCACCAGAAGGCTGGCGGTTCAAACCCACCAGCCACTCCTCGGAAGGAAGGTTGGGCAATCCTACTTCCGTAGTGATACTGCCTCGGAAACCCAAGGAGGGGTCGCTATGAGTCGGGGCCGACTCAACGGCAAACAACATTACATGATTGGTTAATATATTTCATTTTCCCTGTTAAATGTATCCTTGATGGCAATCTAACTCTGATGCCCTTATGATCTGGATAGAGATTGTGTCTCCGAGGAAAATGTCTTATTTTGCCACTGGGAAATGAATTCCAAGAGAAGATAAGGAGTTTGAAAAAGGGAAAGCTATCTGGAAGGTGACAGAATCACAGGCTATGAGGCCTGGAATCAGCCAGTTGCTACTGAGTCAACTGTGACTCAAGGTGACCCCATGTGTACATAGTAGAACTGCTATCCATAAAGTTTTCAAGGCTGTGATCTTTTGGAAGCAGATCACCAGGCCTTTCTTACAAGATGCCTTTGGGAAGGTTTGAACTGCCAACCTTTCAGTTAATAGTTGAGTGCATAACCAACTGTGATACCCAGGGACTCTCAGGGTTGGAAAGAACTTGGGAATCATCCAATCCTTCATTTTACAGCTAAGACCCAGAGACTTCCTTCCAGACACACAGCTAGGGTCTAGGCCAAGACTAGAATCCAGCCTCCAGACTCCTGTCTGTCCCAAACTCCTGTCCCATACTCTTCCCAGAGCTTGGAACCAGTCCATTCTGGGTGAACCCCTGTGGAGAATTTGCATTTCCACCCTAGATATAATGAATCCTAATCTACATTTAGGATTCATTATATCTAGGGTGGAAATGCAAATTCTCCGCAGGGGTCCACCCAGAATGGACTGGTGAATCCTAATCTACATTTAAGGAGCTCTGGTAGCATAGTGCCTAAGGCACTTGACTGCTCACCAGAAGGCTGGCGGTTCAAACCCACCAGCCACTCCTTGGAAGGAAGATGGGACAATCTACTTCCATAGTGATACTGCCTCGGAAACCCAAGGAGGGGTCGCTATGAGTCGGGGCCAACTCGAACTCGACGGCAAACAACAACAACAACAACAATCTACATTTAACAAAATCCCCAGGTATACAAAAGAAGCACATTGGGATCTGTAAGAATCTATAAGAATCACCTGGGGAGCTTGTTCAAATGTAGATATATCTGGGGTAGAATTGCAAATTCTCAGCAGGAGGTGGACTCAGAATGAATCAGTTTGAAGCCCTGGCTCTGCCCATTACTTTTCTTTAATTTCTCGAGAGTAAGCTTCATTAACATTCTGAATGAGAGGAAGTCCACTACCCAGAGGCTGTATGGCCTTCCCAGAATCATTGTGAATACGTGCACCCACTTCCCATTGAGATCACTCTGCAGTTGCTGCCAGGTACCAGGTGGCCTGGCATAAGATCTGAGATTCAGCTTCCTTTGCTGACTGAGAATATCAGCCCCTCATCTCTGAGGGGTCACTTAGGGTGAGGAGCTAGGATGGGCATCTCCTGCCCATGCACTGATTAGCTCCTAGCATGGAGGTCTGGTAATGAGGGGCCCTCTACCTGGGTCAGTTCAAAGTACAGAACAGCGCTTTACCTTGAATGGCACATACAGGTTGGGGAGGCAGTGTATCTATCCAGGGTGTGAAATCTGACCAAACGCCAGTCCCTGCCCAATGCACAGTCAGGCCAAAACAGTTTACACACCGAGTGATTAAGAGGAGAGAAAATTATTTATTGCAAAGTGGCAATGCAAGAAGACAGGGGTCTTGGCCCAAATCTGACTCCCCAAATCTAAATAGAATTACATTTTGTAAGTTTCAGGGAAGAGGGTTATACATATTCATAAAAATTTCAGGAATATGGGTGTGAAATAGTTGACGATTGGCTGAAATTTCCTTCACCTCAAGGGACAGTCATTTTTTAATGCAGTGAGCTTGTGCACTGGATGAGTCACACCAGCTTCCTGTCATCAGCTGATCAGGGCTTAGGCAGAGGGGAGAATGTCAGTTCCCAGCAACTTCCTTCCTGTTTCAATGCTCATGTCCACGGGCCAAAGTTAATTTTCAAATTATCTTCTGAGACACATTAATGTGCTTATCACCTGTTTCTAGGGGAATAGCAGGAAAAAGTGTGCTCTTCGTTCCATTCAGTTCTTCAGGAACTGAGCTTATTGTGTTTATTCATCTGTCTCAAACTGGGGTCCTATTTGTCTTAACCAGGGTGGGGAAATAGTTGAGCTTTCACTTCACTCGGATTCAGGTGCACTGGGGATCAGGCCCAAATCTCCCCTCTGGTGGGACTTGAGGGTTCTTGAAAGATTTTTTCCTTCAGTATCTCCTATCTTGGTTCTTCACATGCCCACGCCCTACCACCATGCACAGTCATAGCTTTGCTCATACATTTTCCATACCTGAATGCTCTTACCCTCATCTACTCCCCACCCTAAGCTGTTGTCCTGTTCAATTAAAATTTCAATGCAATGTCTCCTGCTTTGTGTGGATTTCCTTGATCCCCATCTTCAGAATCAGCCATTAAGGAAAAAACAAAACAAAAAAACCCACTACTGTGGAGTCAATTCCAACTCATAGCTATCCTATAGGACAGAGTAGAACTGCCCCCATAGGTTTCCAAGGCTGTAATCTTTACAGAAGCAGACTGCCTCATCTTTCTATCATGGAGTAGCTGATGGGTTCGAAGTGCTGACCTTTTAGATAGCAGCCAACAGCTTTAACACTGCACCACCACACTTTCCTGTGTATTGACACCATGCTTTGTTTATGTTGTTGTTATGTGCCGTCGAGTCAGCCCTGACTCATAGCGACCCCTCCTTGGGTTTCCGAGGCAGTATCACTATGGAAGTAGGATTGCCCAACCTTCCTTCCGAGGAGTGGCTGGTGGGTTTGAACCGCCAGCCTTCTGGTTAGCAGTCAAGTGCCTTAGCCACTATGCTATAGGACTATGAAAAAAGTTTAATTCAAGATGGCTTTAGTTGAGTCTTTTCTACTAGATCAGTGCTTCTCAAATTTTTATATGCAAAAGAAATCAGGGGAGTTAAAACAGATTATGAATCAGCAGGGCAGGGGTGGGGGCTGGGATTCTGCATTTCTAACAAGCTCCCAGGGAATACTGACACTGCAGGTCTTTGGACCACATTTTGAGTTTCAAGATAACACTTCTTCCTTGAAGGAACTCTGGTGGCACAATGGACCTAGCAACAGCTCCATGGGAGAAATGGTCTGGTGATCTGCTCCTGTAAAGATGACAGCCTAGGAAACCCTGTAGGCAGTTACACTCTATCACATTGGGTCCTTATGAGTCAAGATCCACTCCATGGCACCCAGTAACAACTTTTTCCTCAAGGGCAGTTGCCATGTCTTATTCATTTTTGTAATACTAGTAATACTATTTATTAATCAGCTAGGCACTGTGCTAACAACTTGTTGTTGTTGTTATGTGCCGTTGAGTTGGGGCCGACTCGACGGCACATAACAACAACAACAACAAGTTGTTAGCACAGTGCCTAGCTGATTAATAAATAGTTAGTTAATAAATATTTGTCGAATTGGAATGAAGTGGGTTAAGACACTAATGTTTTGAAGGTCCTATTTAAATGCAAATATGCTCTTGCAGCAGTATTAGAATAACAGTAAATCCCTGAATTATGAATTTCTGACTTATGGACAACTCCTACTTGCCCTTTAATGTTATATACGTTTATCCTCCCATTGAAACAACTAAGCAAATCTGGTGGCACAGTGGGGAAGGAACTGGGCTGCTAACTAGAAGGCCAGCAGTTCAAACCCACCAGCTACTCCGTGGGAAGAAGATGAGGCAATCTACTTCTGAAAAGAGTTATAGCCTTGAAAACTATGAGTTGTAATTGACTGGATGGCAGTGGGTTTGGCTTTTTTTTTTTCTTTCTGGTTTTGAAACGACTGAAGCAATCCTGACTCACAACAAATTCCACACAATCATCTTCATTTGCTACATGTGAGTTTGAAATCATTGAAAAGTCTTCGAGCCTTTTCTTGCCCTAAGTATTCACCTGTTTTGACTTACCTACAAATTCAACTTAAAGACACACTTAAAATGCTTCTCATTCATAACCAGGAATCTGCCTGTACTATTGCAGCTAAGATGGAAGACAGTTGGAGGGAATGAGGCTTGCAGAAAGGCAGGATGAATCCTAACCAGATCCAAGTCCTCAGCTTTACAGAGCAAGAAACTCAATTTTACCGGTCTATTTTGGTTAACAAGGTTCTGAAGGACTGACTTACACTCATATAAACCAGAAGACCAATTTATTCATTAACATAAAAGGATATGTCTTTACAGTGCCTGCTTAAGCAACACCCCCATCTGCACCCTCCCTGCCCATCTGGGTAACTAGGAATAACTTAATTAGAACCTTCTGCAAACAGTGGCTCAGAGGGTAGACAACTAGATGAACTCATGGGAGATATAAAGCAGGTGAAGGAAAAGTTGGACAAATTGTTCTTCCAAAATAGATTTCATTTCTCTTATGAATAGAATATTCATCACCCCAAATAAAGCCTTTCTCCTGGGGCAGCAGTGGATAACCCCCTGGCATCGAGTACACTGACTCACAGCAACCCTACAGGGCTGAGTAGAACTGCTCCATAGGATTTCCATGGCGGTAAATCTTTACAAACTGCCTTATCTTTCTCCTGCGGAGAAGCTGGTAAGTTCGAATTGCTGATCTTCTTTTGGTTACCAGTTGAACGCTTTAACCATTGTGCGACCAGGGCTCCTTAGTGTTGGATAAAGCAGATTAATTCTTGCTATTAAGTATCTGTGTTTCTAGACTCCATATCGACCGCCTCTACCTTTCTGTCAACACATCCTTTTACCAGGAAGCCCAGCTTCAAATTAACTGATTCATTTCCAGCTTTCTCCAGTTATCCTCGATTAAGGATGCCCTGTGGGTACTTGAGGAGCTCTGGTAGCATAGTGCCTAAGGCACTTGACTGCTAACCAGAAGGCTGGCGGTTCAAACTCACCAGCCACTCCTCAGAAGGAAGGTTGGGCAATCTACTTCCGTAGTGATACTACCTCAGCAACCCAAGGAGGGTCACTATGAGTCAGGTCTGACTCGATGGTACATAACAACATAACAATGTGGGTACTTGAAGGAGCTCTGGTGGCGCTTTGCCTAAGGCATTTGACTGCAAATCAGAAGGTTGGTGGTTCAAACCCACCAGCCATTCCATGGAAGGAAGACTGAGCAATCTACTTCCATAAATATTTACTGCCTCAGGAACCCAATGGGAGTTGCTATGAGTCTGTGTCAACTCGATGGCTGTGGGTTTGGTTTTTGTGGTTTGGTGGGTACTTTAATTGCAGGGTGTGTGTGGCCCTGAGAAGTGTGTGTGGTACAATTGGTTAAGCACTCAACTACCAATGGAAAGATTGGAGATTCCAACTCACCCAAGGGTATCTCAGAAGAAAGGCCTAAAGACCTGGTGATGCGCACAGCCATTGAAAACCCTAGCGAGCAGATCTATTCTGGACACATGAGGTTGCTATGAGTCAAAATCTACTCAATGGCAACAGGAGAGAGAACGAGGTACCAAGAATTTTTGAGAGTGGTACTCTTTTACAGAGATAATTCCATTTACTCACTTTTGACTTTCTTTGCCTTCCAATTCTGGGAAACTCCCTCTGGCCTTTCTTGCTAATGTACCACCGAGTTGTGATAGAACATCATGGGTCAGCCTATGGGCCTGGAGTGTTGGACCATCATGTGACTGGGGGCACTGAGGGCTGAGGAGGCTCCCACATGAAGGAGGGCTCCCATGCTATGGCAACAAACTCAGTAGACTTTCATTTTTGTCTTGTGTTGAGCTAGAGTTTTCTCGTACTCCTTATTGATAGTCAGCTTGTGACTGAGAATGTCAGTATATATTTTGTAACCAATTAACCCTCTAATCAGAGTCCCTGAGTGGTACAAATGGTTAAAGCTCTCAGCTGTTAACCAAAAGGTTGGAGGTTCAAGTCTGTCCAGAGGTCCCTCAGAAGTAAGACCTGGCAATATACTTTAAAAAAAAAAGTCAGCCATTGAAAACCCTGTGGAACACAGTTCTACTTTGGCACACATGGGGTCGCCATGAGTTGGAGTCACCTTGATGACTACTGGTTAATACTCAAAGGAGCTCTGGTGGAGTGGTGGTTAAAGCATTGGGCTGCTAACCAAATACCCCTAAGGGGCCCAAGCTGGATTAGGGTGAGGGGAGGGCAATTTTCCCTCAAACCCCTCTAGCAGAACATGAGTTTCCTAATTATTTGACCAGGACTTTCTGCCACAAGATCTCTCCGTTCTGGTGGCCATATATGCAGAGTTTGATAGAATCTTTGAAGCCATTTAATCTACTCCTCATGAATGAACCCTCTCTGCCTATTACTGAAGACTAACATTGCCTTGGAAACCCAAGGATGGTCGCTATGAGTTGGGTCCGACTCAATGGCACATAACAACAACAACAACTACAACATTATTTGAAGCTGAGCTTGGTGCTGCATCACCAAACTCTCCTGAGATCACATTCTGCTTACATGATTATACCATGTGTTCTCAATGGGGGCAAACATTTCCCTCAAAGGGCCAAAAATTAGCTATTGAAGGGTGTAAATCTTAGACATCGCAATTGTTTATGTCCCTCCAAAGGGCCATGGCATATAAACAGATGTGTAGTATATCTGTGGTATTAAAATTTCATGAATGAGAGTGATAAAGGAAAACATGTTTATATTAGTTTCCTAAATACAGGAGCTCTGGTGGCGTAGTGCCTAAGGCATTTGACTGCTAACCAGAAGGCTGG
>NW_006921630.1:10314797-10332740 GCF_000298275.1 Orycteropus afer afer
ATATAGGACTGCTGTAACAAAATATTGGAAAGTGGGTCGCTTTTAAGAACAGAAATTTATTGTCTCACTGTTCTGGGGTCTGGGAGTCTGAGATCAAGGTGTCTGCCACGTTAATATCTTCTGAGGCTTTAAGGGAGAACCTGTTCCAAGCCTCTTTCCTAACTTCTGGTAGCTCCAGGTGTTCCTTGGCTTGTAGTGGCAGTATAATATTGTATCCTTCCTTTATGTGTCTTCTTTTTTATAATGTCATAACTTAGATTGAATTAGGATACATTTTGCTCCAATATGACCTTGTGTTAACCTGATTACATCTTCACAGACCCAATTACCAACCAAGGCCATGTTCACAGACACCAGGGGGTAGGTAAGCCTTCAACATATTCTTTTTGGGGACACAATTCAATCCATAACAATATTGAAAAAGCCTACTTAAGGAGAGTAATAATGGAAAAAAGAGTTGAGAAATATTGATTTATGCAAAAGGGTCTATATGTCTGTTTGAGAAGTAATAATTATGCTGAGATATCCCTACCTTTTCATCCTGTCTCTGTGCCCAAGGATGAAGGAGTGAAAGACAAGGTTTGAACTCACATATCTCAGTCTCTCCAGAAGTTACTTGGTAATGATCATATTTACCCTGACTCCTATAGCCAGGATGAGTTCTGTCCCTTAATTGCATAGCTCTGGTAGTTTGTTCCACTTGTTTGGCATTTAACACTCAGCATTAGTGACCTTGCGTCATTTATATGTACTGCTTCTGTCTTTATAACCAGAGTAAAAAGCTTTAAATGGTAGAGGTCACATGCTGATTTGATAGTTCCTTCATTTATACATTCATCTCTCAAACACTCATTGAACATCCCTAGGCATGCAGCTAGATTTTAAAAAGACAAAGATGAAAATACATTGTATCTGACTTCAAATACTTCCCAGCAAAGGTTTCCCAGTTATGAAACAAGGTGATAAATGTGATAATAGATATATGTACATGTTGCCATAGGAACACAGAGAGTGGGGAGGAGTCAATGCTTGAGCTCAGCCTTGGGGAAGAAGGGAGGAAGAGGAGTTGTCCAGATGGAGCAGGAGACAAAAAAGGCCATTCCAGGACAAACTGAAAGTTTCTGCTATGCCGGGAGACAATGGCACATGTGGGAAGGAACTTTAAATGAATTAGAGGGGCTCTGAACCTTATTCTAAGGGCAGTGATATTAACCATAAGTAAATGGGATACCAATGGAGAATTTAAATGAGCCAGTGATGTGACTGGATCTCTAATTTCAAAGCTCACTCTGCCTGCAATGTGGAAAGGAATAGAGGAGCTCAGTTAAGGGATGTTGCAATAATTGGATTAGATGATACCTGAGCAAGGATAATATTGGGGATGGGGTGAAAGAAACTGATTGGAAAACTACTTGGGAAGGAGAATCCAGAGAACTTATTGATTAACAGATGGTGGGGGTGAGTCAAGATTGGTGTTACCCTTTTGAAGGGAAACTTGTCATCATTTATTAAAACAAAAAGGGAATAATCTATAATCTAGCAATTTAATTTCTGGGTGTCTACCTAAGATGTTTACCTGTGTTTTATTGACTGTGCAAAGTCATTTTACTGTGTGGATCATAACAAATTATGGATAACATTGCAAAGAATAGGAATTCCAGAATACTTAATTGTGCTCATGAGGAACTTGTACATAGACCAAGAGACAGTCATTCAAATAGAACAAGGGGATACTGCATGGTTTAAAATCAGGAATGATGTTTGTAATACTTGTATCCTTTCACCATACTTATTCAATCTGTATGCTGAGCAAATAATCTGAGAAGCTGGACTATATGAAGAAGAACACAGCCTAAGGGTTGGAGGAAGACTCATTAACAACCTGCAATATGCAGATGACACAGCCTTGCTTGCTGAAATTGAAGATTTGAAGCACTTTCTGATGAAGATCAGAGACTACAGCCTTCAGTATGGATGGCACATCAGCATAAGGAAAATAAAAGTCCTCACAATTGGACCAATAAGCAACATCATGATAAATAGAGAAAAGATTGAAGTTGTCAAAAAATTTCATTTTACCAGGATCCACAGTCAACACCCATGGAAGCAGCAGTCAAGAAATCAAACAACATATGACGTTGGGTAAATCTGCCACAAAAGACCTCTTCAAAGTATTAAAGAGAAAAGTTGTCACTTTGAAGACTAAAACACACCCAACCCAAGCCATGGTATTTTTAACAGCCTCACATGCATGTGAGAGCTGGACGATGAATAAGGAAGACCACAGAAGAATTGATGCATTTGAGTTGTGTTGGTGAAGAATATTGAATATACCATGGACTGCTAGAAGAACAAACAAATCTATCTTGGAGCTGGAATGATCCTTAGAAGCGACAATGACTAGACTTTGTCTCTCATACTTTGGTCATGTTATCAGAAGGGACCAGTCCCTGGAGAAGAATAGCAAGCTGGATAAAGTAGAGGGTCAGGAAAAAAAAAGGGGGGGGGGAGGAATCTCAATGATATGAATTGACACAGTGGCTGCAATGATGGGCTTAATCATGGCAATGATTCTGAGGAGGGTGCAGGACTGGGCAGTGTTTCATTCTGTTGTATATAGGGTCACGATGAGTCAAAACCAACTCGACGGCACCTAACATCAACAACTCTGAGGCAGATTATTTACCTCAGCCTTGTTTGTTTAAATAAAATATCAGATGGATCAACATGTCCATCAATAGGAAACTGGATAAAGCATCTCAATATAACAAAACATATATAACAAAACTGTATTGTTCTGTTGTACATGAGGTTGCTATAAGTCAGAGCTGACTCAATGGCAGCTAACAACAACTTTATAACAAAATAGTTTTATCTCCTATACATTATATGACTGAGTGAAAGAAAAAGCAATTATAGAATGATATATGCAGTGTAATGCCATTTATTTCGAACATACACACAATCACCGCTACTAAGACCACCACTACCAACAACAATGTGATATATATTCATATGGAATGTTTGTCGAAAATAATCTGGAAATCTCCAGACTCCTATGTAGTCACCTTTGGGTAGGCAGGGATGGGGTGGTGATCAAGTCTGACTTTAGTCCTTTATTTATTATTTAATGGAGAATGAGTCCATCTATTTACTTCTGTAATTACAGACTGACATTTAAAAAGAAACAACAAAAGAAAATAAAATTGAGGGGTTAAGAAAAATAAATGCAATTTTTAAATTAATAAAGCAAGTGTTGATTATTAATAAATAAAATGAAGAAATGCTTCTTAGAATAAACAAAAATGAACCATACCATTGGTACATTTAAGGGCTCAAGATTACATTTCAGGATCTGGTTCAAACTGGTGGTCTGCTTCCACATTTGTCTTTTTCTTTTCTTTTTTTTTTTTAATCCTTCCTGAGATTCCATTAAAATAATACTAAAAACATTTGTGCAAGACAGAAGGATGATGTGAGTAATTTCAGGCTGAAACAGCTGAGGCAAAATCTAGAGGAGGAGCCAGCATGATGTATAGGAGGAAGCTAGCTTGTCTGTCAGAGCCCAGGAGAGGGTCTGTGATCAGTTAGCAGGTGGAGTTGGCAAGAGAAGGATGATTATGGAAACAGGGAGAGGTAATTGAAAGTCTGTCTATGGAGGAACTGTATAAAGTGACCTCTCACACAACATCATGCCCCAGAGCACAGAGAAAAAAAAACAGGGTGCCTATTGATGCCCTAGATAAGCATTCATTCTGGCATTTGTTAGAGATAAAAACTGGTGTTTGGCATTTGGAGGAGGAGAGAGACTTAGCAAACAGCTGTCTTCACCTTGTTACCCTAAATCAGAGTCTGTTAGGCATCAAGTGTCACTCACTTGTCAGTATGTCTAGGTAGTCTTCCTATTTCTTTAAAAATATTTTTAATATGAAGTAACTACAGAATAACATTTAGAGAATACATATAAGCCATACCAAGTTGTGATATAATCAACACTCCTGTACTCAACACTAGCTCTAAGAACAGAAAAATGCTGTCCTTATTTTCAATGTCCTATGTGTCCTTCTCAAATTTAACCTTTTCTTCTCTTCTCAGAGGCAATTATTTTTCCTGAAATTCTTTGTATCCTTTATTTGCTTTTCTTTTTAGATTGATCATATATGTTGTATATTTTTTTTTACATTTTGTGGGTTTTTTTTTAACTTTATATATATGGAATCATATTGTATAGATTCTGAGACATAACTTTTTTCACCTAATATTATGTTTTTGAGGTTCCATGTAATGTTAAATGTAGTTGTACTTAGATCATTTTCATTTCTATACAGTATTTCATTCTATGAATATGTTATCAGTTTATTTACAGATTTAATTTTGAAGGACATTTTTGTTTATCTTTTCCTTTGCCATTTACAAGGAGCATTGGTGGTGCGGTGGTTAAGGCATTTGGTTCCTAACCAAAAGGTCAGTGGTTTGAACCCACCAACCACACCATGGAAGAAAGAGGGGAGCAGTCCGCTTCTGTAAAGATTTACAGCTTTGGAAACCCAATGGGAGTCACTATGACTGGGAATTGACTCGATAGCAGTGAGGTTTATTTTTGTTTTGTTTTGGTTAGTATAGTAATGCAATCAGAAAAGGCAATGGGAAAAGAAGAAAAATATCTAAAAGGGAGTTTAGAAAACTTATTTGTGGATAATGTGATTATATAAAATCAGCTGAAAAATTAGTAAGAACCAGGTGATAAATCAAAAAGATGATTAATAGGAAGATCAGTATAAAATTATAGCTTGTCATAGCCTAGGTAGAGAAAGATGAGGCAGTCTGCTTCCATAAAGATAATAGCCTTGGAAACCCTGTGGGCAGTTCTACTTTCTCCTATAGGGTATTGTGAGTTGACATCAACTGGACAGCTGTGAGTTTGACTTTTTGGGCTTAGGATGCACACAAGTGGTTTGTGCTTGGCTGCTAACCTAAAGTTTGGTGGTTTGAACCCACCCAGTGGCTCCATGGGAGATAAATCTGGCGGCCTGCTTTCATTAAGATTACAAGCAAGAAAACCCTGTGGAGCACAGTTCTGCTCTGTAACACGTGGGGTTGCCATGAGTTGGGATTGACTCAACAGCAACCAGCAACAACAACATATCAGTATTTATAAGAAAATAAAACAGAAGATTGATTCAAAGTAGCAACAAAACAAAATTTACCAACAAATAAACCTCAGTGGAAATCTTTGGGCTCTATATGAAGCAAACTTTAATTTGAGACATTCACTGTATTCAGTTTGCTATCATGAAGGGTAATATGACCATTACATTCTAAATAAATGCCTATTGCATGAAAGAGAGCATTAGAAGGGCTAATTTACACTAAGATTACTTCAGCGATTCTTAAAATTTAGTATGCACAAGAATTACCTAGGTGTGTTTATTGAAATGCTTATTGGAAAACACCACTTCAAGAGATTCCAGTTCACTACCTTAGGAGCTCTGGTAGCATAGTGGCTAAAGCACTTGACTGCTAACCAGAAGGCTGGTGGTTCAAACCCACCAGCCACTCCTCGGAAGGAAGGTTGGGCAATCCTACTTCCATAGTGATACTGCCTTGGAAACCCAAGGAGGGGTCACTATGAGTCAGGGCCGATTGGACGGCACATAACAACAACCTTTAGGTACAATTTATTTAGCTGTGTTCTAACTTGGAAAAAATACTGTTTCAACTCAAAAGAAGGAATCTCAAATGGTAGCATCTCGGTTCTTTCTGGAGATTAGAGGAAGTGCGATTTGGGGCGTGGACACTTTTCTGACAATCTTTACATTATATCAGGAAATGAGGCATTGTGTATGCTTACTAGTGGCTCAGAAGACTATTTATACTCAGGGGAACATTTGTATCTAGTGTTTGTATGAGTAGGTGTATACTTTACTTTGTGCGTTCTCCATGCTTTCTGTGGGCTCACCCTTACATTCTACGAATATGGGAGGAAAGCAAGGAAGGTAGTAATGGAGTCAAGGATGAGAGAGAGGAGAGGTAAAGTAGGCCCTATAACACAGTCTCCAAGAATGGTAGGGGCCCAGGTATAATGCTGGAGAATATGCTTATTTCATTGCCTTGCAAAGGTTAGTTAGTTCTCAGTGGACCAGAGCAAAGGACAACAACGGAAGCCATGACACCCACCCCACCGTAAGTTTGGGCTTCCTCCAAAACCATTTCCCTTCTCTGTGTGGATGGAGTGGGCTGGATAGAGAGAATATAAGTAGGTTGCAGGAGCTCCCTCTACACTCTAGAGCCCCAGGCAGCCTTGAGTGAATGGTCATTCCTGGGTGTTTTGCCTCTACCTTTGGTCACACCTGCCTTCAGTTCCATGGGAGGCTTTGAGGGTCATCTTTTTCCGGGGCTGTCTTTCTTCTTCTATGGTCTTTACCACGCACAACTGTTCTCCAGAGCTTCAATATGCAACTACCCTGTCCAGTATCCACCAACCCGTCCCTGGAGAAAGGGAAGATGGGCCAAGCTGCAGCAAATCTACTACATTGGATTGCTAAAGATCATGGGTGCCTGCATTTTAGTAGCTCAAGAGCTGCATAACATTCCTGGAGAGTTTGTACTTATCACCAAGCTATTTCACCAAAGAAACTTTGTATACCACAAAGAGTGGCAGCATCTTACTCTATATATGACCTTCTTCCTGAGTGGGTGTGTAGATGTGGTAAGCCAGAACCTGCTGCCCCAGCGATGTGTTGCCCTGGAACAAGGTGCCCAAGCCCTGGCCTTGTTTGTGTGTCTGCCCTTGATGGTGTCTCACATTCAGGACACAGAAGGAGTAGAGCTTCAGGCTCATATCCTGCTCATCCAGGCCATGTTCCTACTGACAGTGGTGATGACTGCAGAGCTGTGGGCTCCCAACATGCCTCAGGTCTGGGTGATGAAGGCCCTTTTATATATGGTGGTAGGATCTTGGCTGATGCATTTAGGCTTTATGCTGTTCAAACCAATATCTGGCTATAAATGGATGGATGATGACAAAAATGACATTATGTTTGTTACCACCTTCTTCTGCTGGCATGTGACCTTTGCTGCCATTTTGATGATCTGGATCTATGGCTTCTCTTTCATGTGGTATTATTATATTTGTTGATGCCTGAATCTGGATAAGCCCCAAATAGCTCATTTCACTGACGTGTTCTGGAACATCTGGATGAGAAGTTGTGAAAGGTGGAGCTATCAGAGAGGATGATCAGGCCTCCTTTCAGAGGGCCCACCCTGAGACAGCCAACTCTGCTGGGGCAGGGCACACATTTCACTACCATCTCCTTTCTCTTGATCTTGTTTGCTGAACAGCATGCAAAGGAAGGGCAAATTAAACAAGAGAGGCACATAAGTATGACCTTTGTTTTTGGCTCCCCAAGCATTTCCCCAACCTCACTTCCTCTGCTGTACTCCAGCCAAGGTAATCTACTTACACTGATCCTTTCTTCAGCCCTGTACTCCCCTCCCATGAGATCTTTAATTTTACTATATCCTGTCTTTGAGCTTTTATAAATATCCCTCTCCCCACATGTAGAATACCAACCACTAATCACATTCTTTAGTACATCATATTATTTCTATCCACTATAGTAATCATGTCTTCATGCCTTCTAGGTCCAGATCTCTTCAACAGTCATACAAATTCTGAACTGTTATTTTGTCTTCATAGAAACTCATTGAACTGTTGAGATTTTTCATTTGATTATGATTCATCAGCAGAAAGTCAGATCCTTACAGATTATTTCCTCTGCAGAATCTAGTAGGACATAGCAACACCCTGTACACAGTGATATCTCAAAGGACTTGTTTATTTCCAGGGTTTCTCCATCCCTGTCTCCTTGTTCATAGAGTGTGTTAAATTCTTTTTCCTGGACAGATAAAATCATTGCTTTCTACATGCTTGAATCAATTTCCAAGAAGTGGACTTACCTGGATCCACACCTTTCTGGTTTACATGTGTAATAAAATCTAATGGCTTGTTTATTTTGCATGATTTTCTTTTTAATTTTTTCAACTATACTATTGGGTGGGAGCTCTGGTGGCATAGTGCCTAAAGCATTTGACTGCTAGCCAGAAGGCTGGTGGTTCAAACCCACCAGCCGCTCTTTGGAAGGAAGGTTGGGCAATCTACTTCCATAGAGATACTACCTCAAAAACCCAAAGAGGGGTCACTATGAGTTGGATCCAACTCAACGGCAGTGTGTATACTATCAGATAGGTTTATAGATGAATAATCTAAAACTCAAAAGTGTTAAGGAATTGGCTTAAGGTAGCTAGATATTTATGTCATACAGTGCTGTAGCTGGGTGTCAAGGGTGAGCTTCTGAGGAATACCATTATATTCCTGGAGATCTGCAAAAGGATGTCTTTATACCACCCCTTCTGCTTTTCTTCAGGATATGGAGACTATGTCAAGATTTCCTTACTTCTGGTCTTGGCTAATACAGAGTAAGGCTGAGCAGAGATTCTAGAAGACTACCCCCCTTTTGGTTTCCCTTTTTCTTCGTTGAAGAATTAGATGTTCCTTTGGTTCTGGCCCTACCTTTCTTGTTAGTTTCTTGTACCAAGTTAAAGTGTACCAATGTGGGTGTGATCTGGTTGTAAGGGCCTTCTACCCTCTGTGTTTTGGAGGCTTGTAAGCATTCTGAATTATTATGAAGGGGGAGAAGTGCTTCATAATGCCATTTAGATGAGGTTCTGCAAAGTCTCAGAATGTGGGGTAGTGTGCATTTGCAGGGCTTTCAATGAGTAAACAGCAAACAGCTCTCCACAGAAGTGTTACACCTCCTATTGGTGGGATGATCAGTAATAATGCTACTCTTGACTGGAGATAGTCCTTTGGGTGGAAATAAAGCATTCTTCAGGCATTAATTCACCTTCATGCTGCTCCTGGTTCTTGGACCAGTGGAATTCCTTGGTCTCTCCATATAGACTTTGCCACTTTCCAGGTTGTCAACTCTGTCATCCCCTTGTCCCTCCCCACAGCCTTGAATATCTTTTCAAACCTTGCCTTAGTCTTGCAGCTACTCCTTCCTCTATCCCAGTTGAACCTCCTTGAGGTCTAGTTTCCTTGGGATTGGGGAAATGGAGAAACTTTTCATCCTGTAACTCTTTCCGATTCTACTGATAAGGCAGAAACTCAGTTTTGTGCTTCATTCAGGCATCCTCTTTTTGATATTAAAGGCACATTTTGGAATTAAAAAAATAAAAAATAAAAAAACCTAAATATTGACTGTTTCTTTTTTTCACATGCTATCAAAATCTGACCTCATCTTGAGGTGCTATCTTTGACTAAGAACTTTTACCTTTTAGAAAGGTAAAAGTTGAAGAGATAACAAAGCCACTTGTTCACCTTTTGGTCTGGCCCTTTTCTGAGTACTTTTGATGTTCTGTTAAATATAATTATATATTATAACATGAATCTTCTAGAAAAAAATAATAAATATTAATTGAAAGCTCTTGGCTGCTAATCAAAAAGTCAGCAGTTTGAATTTAACAGTCACTCCATGGGAGAAAGATGCATCAGTATGCTTCTGTAAAGATTTACACTCTTGAAAACACTATCAGGCAGTTCTACTCCATCCTATATGATCACTATGAGTCATAATTGACTGCACGGCAATGTGTTTGGTTTTACTGTTTGGTTCAAACCCACAAAGAATTATTACTAGTGCCTGATATAATGGTAGAATGAATGGCCTTACTGTTTGAGTGATAAGGGCCTTTCTCAGTCATATCTCAGTCAGTATGAGCATTCTGATAGTAATCTTAACCACATTGGAAAGTAAACCCAACTGAAGATAAATTTAGAGAAAAATAAAAATAAAAAAAAAAAGTAGAGTAGCACTTTGGGAAGAAAGAGGCCATCTTCATCTTCATAGCCCACCAGAGGGCACCATCTTTACATTTGTCCAGAAAGGGCACTTGTTTTCCATTTGGTATTGAACCAATGATTTTGAAGAAGTGAAGGAGGGATGGAGAGGAGAGCAAGAAAAACACAAAAGCTAACAAAGTTTGCCTCTATCCAGTAAGCGTAATGTAGGTCCGTTTGTTTTCTGTTAAGCTTAGATAAATAGACATGAAGCACAGAATTCTATTCATGTAAGTGATATAGTATAGCTACATAGCAAGGAGCTCTGGTGGGGTAGTGCCTAAGGTGCATACCAGAAGGTTGGCAGTTCAAACCTACCAGCCACTCTGTGGAAGGAAGACTGGGCAATCCACTTCTGTAAAGATTTACTGCCTCGGAAACCCAAAGGGGGTCACTATGAGTTGGAATCAACTCAATGGTAGTGATTTATATATGTCACTCCTTGGAAGGAAGATGGGGCAATCTACTTCCATAGTGATACTGCCTCGGAAACCCAAGGAGGGGTCGCTATGAGTTGGGTCCGACTCGACAACACATAACAACAACAACTATATATATATATAGCTGTATAGACTATGTATATGTCTGTACCTCCAAAAAAAAAAAAAAAATCATCAAAATTCCCTAGTTTAGTCCATTACATAACAAAACCAAATCAGAATCAGCTGCTGTTGAATTGATTCTGATTATGGCTACCTTCAGTGTGCAGAATACAACTGCTCCATGGGGTTTCCTTTCATAAGCAGATGCCAGGCCTTTCTCCTGAGGCACTCTGGGTGAGTTCAAACCACCAACCATTTGGTTACTATCCCAACACTTAACCCTTTGCACCACACAGGAACTCATCACAAAATTTGTTGTTGTTAAGTGCCATCCAGTCAGTTCTGATGCATAGTGGCCGTATGTATAACAGAACAAAACCATGCCTGGCTCTGCACAATCCTCACAATCATTGCTATGTTTGAGTCCATTGTTGTAGCCATTGTGTAATAAATAGCTGGTGATTGGGTAAATGAGTGTGTATCTAGTCCAGATGCAGCACAGGTGGAATGTCTGTTTAATTCTGACATAGTTCTAAAGAATAAAAAAAGGGTTCTTGAACAGAAGAGTGCAGGGCGGGCATTCTGAGGTCTAGTACATTCCCCTGCTCAGACCCTGAATCATGGCAACTACATACTGGCAGTGATTTCATGGCCCAGTGGTGCCAGAGAAAACTATTCAATTTCTTTCCCCTAGGAGGAATGGTTAAGGAGACAAAATTATATTATGAAGGGTTCAATGATTTACTTATTTATTTGAAGGCAGAAGATTATTAACGGGCTTTTACTTGCTGAATGGAAACATTGTGCTCAGAAAAAAATGCTTACAATTGGTTGCATTATAATCAATATTCAAGTTATTAAGCCAAAAAAAAAAAAAATTGGATGACACATTGTCATTTTATTTTACATTTCCTTGATCAGTTACTAATAACTTCCAACACCTTCTCACACATCTGTCAGAATTTTGGATTTCCTGCTCATACTCTTTGACCATTTTTCTCTCAAGGTTGCTATTCTTTCTCTTGCTGATTTGCCGCAGTTCCTTCCACACGTTAGTTTTAATTCCTCATTCACCTGAAACATTGCAAATATCTTTTCCCATTCTGCCATCTGATATTTGTCCCATGGTGTCCTTTTCTAACAGGAATCCTTGTTTGGATGTTATCAAATGCATCATTTTTTCTGCCTTATGTTTTTGTGGTTTGATTCAGAAGCCTTTTCCATTGTGGTTGTCAGTGTTGTTATGGTTTTTGTATTAACCATCTCTGAGGGCCTTCAGGAAGGCAAATGTCTATACATATACACGTGCCAGGGCCTTTTCCAACCTCCTTCCTGGAGGCTTCTTTGAGTCCCCAGAGCCTGGAAACTCACACAACAAGCTTTGCTCAGCCAAGAGCAGGATGTCACATCTTGGAGATCTTGGTGCTGCAGGAGATAAACTGAGAGACAGACAGACAATACATCATAGAGACGGATTAAGGCATACATTTAATAAACTAATTATTAAGCTTTAAAATTTGACATGTAGAACAATTTATAAGTTCAGTCGTTTTATATAAAACTTGCTTTAACTTGTTCTTTATTATTTTTCAATAAACTCATTCATTTGAAAAATCAAATTTTCCTAAACAGATAATATTATTTTAATGTTAAACGTCACAATTTCTTTAACATTTCAAATTTTGAATTTGAAGTACTTGATTATTTAAATATTTCAAACACTTCACAGGGTAGACCTATAAATCTAACAAAGAAAATTCTCCTAAGGACCTAAACAACTCTTCTAAATTTAAAAAGTCAGATTTTAAAATAAAAGTAAAACAAATTATAAGCATTTTATCTTATAAAAGTATGAGATACATAAAATAGCACAAATTTTAAAATATGTTATTACGAATAAACTAAAATTAAAAAGAAACTTATTTTTTTCCATGTACTTGTGTTTTAAGTCACCCACCCAACCTGAAGAAATAAAACTAGTTAAGGCTTAAAACTTAGAGCTCTAATACTTATAGGTCAAAGAATATTTGATCAATAGGGACCCTCCAAAACAAACCTTACAAAGAAACCTTACAAAGGAGTGGGATACACTCCTTTGGTGATATTCATAAGACTAAAGGAAGGTTGGGCAATCCTACTTCCATAGTGATAACTGCCTCGGAAACCCAAGGAGGGGTCACTATGAGTCGGGGCCGACTCGACGGCACATAACAACAACAACAACAACAACAACAATATATATATGTATCAGGACTTAACCAATCACTAATCACAAAAAATACTACTTCTTATAACTCATTATCTCTCTGTGAAATAACCTGTTACTAAACTTCCCAGTCTTCGAGCTTTTATTCTTTTTCTGTATTACGGTAGTGTAATCGCACCAAAGTCTAATATCTGCTAGTAGGATTTTGAACACTTTGTTGTTGCTGTTGTTAGCTGCTTTCAAATTGACCCCTGACTCATGGTGACCCCATATGTTACCAAGTGGAACTGAGCTCCATGGCACTTTCTCAGCTATAATCTTTACAGAAGCACATGACAAGGCCTTTCTTCTGTAATGCTACTAAGTAGTTCAAGCCAGTAGTAGAGTACAAACCATTTGCACCACCCAAGGACCTCTTTGAACCCTTTACTCAGGCTAAAATTATACCCTTTCTGTCTTTCAAAAATTGTATTACTGTGTTGACCACCATTCTGAAGTCTCTGTATTAAAATTTATTATATTGACAAAGATGACAGCAATTAGGGGTAAGATATAAACTCTATACTAGCAAACCTGAAGTTCTAGATTCAGAAGCAAAGTTCTGCCCAGAAGAAGACTATGGTCTGTCAGTATTATATAGAAAGCTTTTACAAGTTAACACTGGGAAAATAACTCTAGGTTATTTACTCTCTCTCTCTCAACCCATTTCAGTGTCCTAACTGCCTCCCCCCACAAATCAGACAAGTTTTAGATCTCTAAGGCACTTGACTGCTAACCAGAAGGCTGGAGGTTCAAACCCACCAGCAACTCCTCGGAAGGAAGGTTGGTTGGGCAATCTACTTCTGTAGTGATACTGCCTCGGAAACCCAAGGAGGGGTCGCTACGGGTCGGGTCCCACTCAACAACACATAACAACAACAACAAAAACAACAACATATTTGCAGAGGGCTTAAAATTTTCCAAATTGTCTTCACATTAGTTTCTTAGTTGAATTCAACAAATATTATTGAGCACCTACTATGTGTCAGACATTAGAGGCAGAAAGAGGAAACTGGCAGTGTTTAAACACTACCTAGAGTACCATCTCCTCCATCCCACTTCCTTGCAGTGGAGTTCATCCAATCACTAATTATTGTGATTCATTAATAGGGTGTCAGTTTGATAGAACAGATTGGAAAAGTGGCAGCTACTTCAAATCAGTGTCAACCAACGTTTCATTTGTTTAATAAATTCTAAGTATGTGATTATTTTCCCCACCACTCATCTATCAGCTTGTCATATTGTGGTGGCTTGTGTGTTGCTCCGAAGCTGGAGGCTATGCTACTGGTATATCAAATAACAGCAGGGTCACCCATGGTGGACAGGTTTCAGCAGAGCTTCCAGACTAAAACAGACTCGGAAGAAGGAAGGGGCCATCCCCTTCTCAAAGAGTTGGCCATTGAAAACCTTATGAATAGCAGTGAAATACTGTCTGATACATATCTGGAAAACTGTATGAATAGCCTTGAAACATTGTCCAGTAAACTGCTGGAAGATGAAGCCCTCAGGTCAGAAGACACTCAAAAAGTGACTGAGGAAGAGCTGCTTCCCCAGAGTAGAGCCAACTTTAATGATGTGGATGGAGTAAAGCTTCCAGGACCAAAATTTGCTGATGAGGCATAACTCAAAATGAGAAGAAACAGCTGCAAGCATCCATTAATAATCAGAATATGGAATGTACAAAGTATAAATCTAGGAAAATTGGAAGTTGTCAAAAATTAAATTGAACACATAAAGATCAATATTCTAGGCATTAGTGAGTTGAAATGGACTGGTTTGGGCCATTTTGAATCAGACAACCATATATATGATCTACTACACCAAGAATGACAAATTGAAGAGGAATGGCATGGCATTCATCATCACAAAGAATGTTTCAAGATCTATCCTGAAATACAGTGCTGTCAGTGATAGAATAATATCCATACACCTACAAGGAAGGCCAGTTAATACTACCATTATTCAAATCTATGCCCCAACCACCAAAACTTCTATAGTTTGAAATTGACCAAACATGTAATCAAATGTGTTGATTATCACTGGTAATTGGAATGCAAAAGTTGGAAACAAAGAGGTATCACCGGTAGTTGGAAAATATGGCTTTGGTGATAGAAAAAAATGCTGGAGATCGCATGATAGAATTTTGCAAGACAATGACTTACTCATTGCAAATACCTTTTTCCAACAACATATACAGCGGCTATGCACATGGACTTCACCAGATGGAGTACACAAGAATCGATTGACTATATCTGTGGAAAGAGGCGATGGAGAAGCTCAATACAAGGCCAGGAGATGACTGTGGAGCAGACCATCATTTGGGCATATGTAAGTTCAAGTTGAAGCTGAAGACAATTAAAACAAGTCTACAAGGGCCAAGATATTACCTTGATTATATCCTCCTGAATTTAGAGACCATCTAAAAAACAGATTTGGGATGGTGGAATAGGCAGACAGACTGCACAGACCCTCTTTAACAAAGAAAAAGGGAATCAATTAACACAGATACAGAAGATAATCCTGGAGCCCTGAGCTTTGAAGGGAAGGATCTAGAAGTGGACTAAACTCCAACTAGCAGAAGAACCTGCATGAAAACACAAAAAAAGGAGACATAAGGAGCTGCAGTCTGTCAGCGATCCTGACAACACAGACAACTTGGATATTGCCAAGTGGTGTTGGGATCTAAGAATTAACCTAAAAATCAGCCCTGCAAGCCAGGGGCTGCACAGAGGACTGCACTGGTGGCTGGTAAATAAAAAAGGAAGCAGCGAAGAGGAAGGCGGGCTGAGCTGTGGACTTTTGCCTGTCTGGAGGATGCAGCCATTTTGAATATTTACAAGCAGTTCAACAATTTTGAATATTTAAAGTGACAGTGTTCTCCCAGATACCAGGGACTTCAGAATAGGCTCCACTTACCAGGAACCACAAGGACTTAACAGATGTGAATGACTGGAAAGGTGCGATATTCCCCTCGTTACTATTATACCCCATACCCTCTTGGTGAATGGAGGTGTGGCCACCCCTTACTTGCACCCACCTTCTAGGCCAGCAGGAATTCCATCCCAATCTGTGTGCTCTGATGGAGCCTGGGTGACCTGCCCACCCTGCCCAGATTTTTCCCCCCTTTTTTTTTTTTAGTTTTTCTGTTTTAAAATTTATTGTTGTTGTTATTATTATCTCTTTTTTATTACTATTCTTTATTCTTCCCTTCCCAGGTTCTAGTTTTCAGCTTTTACTCACTTCCCTGTTTCTGGTTACCATTTTTTTTCTTTCTCGTGGTTAACCCCATTCCTTGTTTTTCTTTTTGCATTTTTCCCATTTTTTCTTCAGTATTCTTCAGCTCTAGCTTTTTTCTCTTATTGCCCTCTCCCCAGATATTGCAGGGTTTCTTGTTTAATTTCTTTTTTTGGTGATTGTTCCTGTGTGTTTACACAGTGTGGTTTTTGTCCACTTGTTTTTACTTTTTGTTGGTTTTTTGATTATTGTTTTTGTCTAACTGAGTGGGAGACAGCAACAGTGCCCACGAGACACAACTACACCCACACCTCCTGCAGCTACACTTACTGAATGAGAGCCACCACTTCCATCACCACCAATTGGCCAACAATAAACAACCACCAAGAACAGCCTGACTAACCCTTAACTGCTCTTCACAAACAGTTAACAGAGATCTAAATACAACAACTGACAATGTCTTGGAGACAACAGACCATCACAGTCCACACAAAGAAGTAAGATAAAGTGGTAGAAACAACAGAGCAGGATACAGACCCAGAACACGTACCTGAGGAAGAGTCAACATTAGAACTCCCTGATAATGAATTCAAAACAATTACACTTAGGTATCTTCAAAAGATTGAGAGACAGATCAAGGAAAACACTGACAAAATTAAGGAAAACACAGACAAAACCCTGAACAATTTCAGAAGAAAATACAAGAACAACATGACAAAAATAAATGAAAAATTAGGAATGAAACAAAATCTACAGATAAAAATCCAGAAGATTAATACTAAATTTTCAGAAATAGATAACACATTGAAAGGGCAAAGGAGTAGAATTGAATCAATGGAAGATGGCATTAATAAGATTGAAGACAAATACCTGAATACTTCTTTGGAAAAGGATCAATCAGAAAAAAGATCAAAACAAAATGAAGAAAGCCTAAGGTTCATGGGGGATACCATGAAAAGGAATAACCTATGTGTAATCGGAATTCCAGAACAGGAAGAGAAAAAGAAAACCACTGAGAAAACTGTCCAATATTTGTTGGAAGAGAACTTCCCTGATATGATGAAAGAGGAGAATATATCCATTCAGGAAGTCCAACAAACTCCAAACAAGATAGACCCCAAAAGAAAATCACTAAGACATATCATTATTAAATGCATGAAAACCAAAACAAAGAAAGAATCTTGAAAGCAGCATGGGAAAAACAAAAAGTTACTCACTAAGGACAACCAAAAAGAATAAACTCTGAATTCTCAGCAGAAACCTTTCAAGTGAGAAGGCAATGGGATGGTATATATAAAACCTTGAAAGAGAAAATTTTCCAACAAAGAATTATATACCTGGCAAAATAGTCCCTCAAATATGGTGGTGAAATTAGGAGATTTTCCTACTTTGGAGAGTAGTGACTGGGATCTTAAAGGCTTATAAGCAGCCACCTAGACACAATGATAAGTCTCTCCTCATCCAGAGCAAAAAAGACTGAAGAAAATCAAAGATACATGGAAACAATTAGTCCAAGCGACTGGTACACCATGTGATCCTTAGCCTATACAACTGTGAGACCAGAACTAGATGGTGCCCTGCTACTATTATCAACCACTTGGAGGGGGATCTATGTAGGAGATCCTGGATAGAGTGGGAGAACAGTGTGAAACAAAACTCAAAATGAATTGCAAAAAAGAAAGAGGGAGGAGGTTTGGTGGTCTGATAGAGCCTGGTGGAACCACTGAGACTATGGCCCCTAGCTGCCCTTCAGGTGTGGAAATGAACCCAACCTGTGGCTTCCAGCCAAACAGAAGACAGGCATATGAGATGAACATTCCTTGGAGAGAAAAATCATGGGAGAATAGAAGGGCTGTGTATGCACAGGGATATAGCTCAGGGGGCAGAAGGGCATGGAGAGAAGGACACAGGGAAGAGGTAACTGTGGGGAAGAAGTGGGAGGGAAGCTGTTTCATTGCGGTAAATTGTACTCAATGTCATGAGACAAAATGTATGTGAAGTACTGTATGAAAAGTGAATTT
>NW_006921630.1:10332840-10334132 GCF_000298275.1 Orycteropus afer afer
CAACCATTAATACAAAAGATGACATAATACAGAAACAAACACAGCTATGGAAGTATCCAAAGTACAGGGAACCAGAGACGTCAATTGGCAAATGAGGACAACTACAAACCAAAAAAAGGGGGAAAATAGTGTGGTTACAGAATTTCTAAATGGTAAGGAAGTTAAGAGAGTTGCAAGATGTTCTAAACTCAGGGAGAAAATGATAAATCACAGGGTAACCTCAAAGAAAAATGATAAACCTTCACAGTACAATAAAAAAGAGGACAAGCACAAATATTTAGCAAATGCTAAAACAACAGGAACAAAGGAAACGATAACACAATTTGTAAAAATAATGAGCTCAGCACAGAAAATTATATGGAACAATGAAACCAGGAACACCATGAAAAAACACATAACAAAATGAAAGCAACCAATTCATACTTGTCAATAATTACACTGAATGTTAATGGATTAAATGTACTACTCAAGTGACAGAGAGTTGCAGACTATATAAGAAAACATAACCCATCAACATGCTGTCTACATCTTAGTGACAAAAACAAAAATGGACTAAAAAGCAAATGTTGAAAAAAGATATATCAAGCAAATGGCAACTAAAAAGGAGAAGGAGTGAGAATATTGAGTTCTGATAACACTGACTTTAAGACAAAAACTATCAAACGAGACAAGGAAGGACATTATATAATGATTAAAGGATCAATTGAACAAGAAGACGTAACCATAATAAATATCTACAGACCCAATGAAAGAGCCCCAAAATACATAAATAAGACTTTAAAAGAGTTGAAAAAACAAATAGATGATTCCACAGTCATAGTGAGAGACTGTAATACACCACTTTCAATCAAAGATAGAACAACTGGAAAGAAACTCAACAAAGATGCAGAAGAGCTAAATAATACAATCCACCAACTTGGCCTTATAGACATCTACAGAGCATGTCACCAAACAACAGCACAATAAACATTCTTTTCCAGTGCAGATGGAACATTTTCCACGATAGACCATGTGTTAGGACATAAAACACCTTAATAAATTTAAAAACATTGAAATGCTGCAAAGCATCTTTTCAGATCACAGTGCTGTAAAATTAGAAATCAACAATAGAAAGATGAATGGAAAAAGAGCAAACACATGGAAACTGAACAACACCCTCCTCAAAAATGACCTGGTAATAGAAGAAATAAAAAAAATGAAATTAAAATATTCCTTGAATCAAATGAGAATGAAAACCAACATACCAAAATCGTTGGGACACAGCAAAAGCAGTGATCAGAGGCCAATTTATA
>NW_006921630.1:10337447-10351199 GCF_000298275.1 Orycteropus afer afer
TAGAGGAATGTACAGGCCAACTATTAGAGCCTTTAATAAACAAATAGGGGTCATTCCAATAATGACAGTGACAAAAAGCCAACAACACTGACTCAAAAAAAAAAAGAAAAAAAATCTCACTGTCATTGAGTCGATTCCAACACATAGCTATCCCCGTTAGATTTCTGTGGTGGTTAAGTTTGTGTGTCAACTTGGCTAGGCCTGGTTGAGTGGCTGGGCAGCTGGATGAAGTAGTCTCATGATGAGACTGGTAATCAACTCCATGGTGGAATCTACTATGAGAAGCTGAGTAGCTGCCCTAGGATATGTGGTCTGCTTCCTGTATTTAAGCAGAAGCTTTGAGAATGGTCTCTAGCATATGGCACACTTGGACCCTGCATGTAGCCATGCTCTGCCGACCTTGGGACTTACAATGGACTTAAGTTAATGGCCTGCCATGTGGTTTGGTAACACAGGACTGTGCCTTTCTACTTGTCAATCTTGGGGCTTCTCAGCTCCAGCAGCCAGCAGCTGTCTGAATGAAGAAATGCCTCTAGCTCCAGTGGGCTGGGAGCAGGAGGAAGAACTGGACCCCAAGGTTGAGGGGCTTTCACCCAGCCCCTAGAGCCTGGCAACTTTGAACTTGGACTTAAAGC
The DNA here is from genome assembly GCF_000298275.1 of Orycteropus afer afer. NCBI lineage: Eukaryota > Metazoa > Chordata > Mammalia > Tubulidentata > Orycteropodidae > Orycteropus > Orycteropus afer. The sequence goes on from NW_006921630.1 coordinate 10,338,083, forward strand.
CTCTAAACTCCTGTTTATTAAAGCCATCCCATTTGTGGTATATTCCTGTCAGAGTGGCACTAAGTAATCAGAACAGTTTCCGAGGCAATAAATATTTATGAAAGTGGATTGCCCCATCTTCCTTCCATGGAGCAGCTGGTGAGTTTGAACCACCAAACTGGTTAGTAGTCAAATTCCTTAGGCACCACACCACCAGAACTCCTTACAGTACAGACTAGAGGTTTGAACTGAGTAATGGATCCCTGATCCTTTTAAGATCTGTTAGTCCCAAAAGGAAAGGGTACTAGATGTTTCCCAAACTTGCATAATTGAAAATATAAACTCCAAGATCCTTCCCCTGTCAATTCCAGTTTAGAAGGGCTCGGGTGGGACTCAGGGGACTATCTTTCTTACAAGTACCCCAGAGAATTATTATTAGTATCTGGAAAATATAGGAAAGATTTTTTCATAGACTTTAGTTCATATCTCATACTATTATTTGTTCAGGTCCAGCATCTAATGATTTTCAATGGTCTGGTTACCTCCTTCACTGCAAAGCACAGTTACCCCAGAAATGGTTATGTGTCCCTTTGGGAAAAAATTAGGAAGAATATTCATAGTAAATAATTGCAAAAATATTGCAATTTTTTTCTGAAGGGCAAAATGCTTTCTTTTTATTTGAGCTTCTAGACCTGATCGAGGTCCAAAAATTTGATGAGGGACATGATTCTGTCTCATGATGGCTGCTTTTCAGCTTCTACTTATTAATTCGTTTATCCAACAAATATTTATAGAGCATCTTCATACAGTAGAAATTACTTTTGATGTTTGGCATACATCATTGAGTAAAGCAGTAAAAAAATCCCACCATCATAGAATTTATATTCTCAAGTAGTATCTTAGTGAGCTGCCCACACACTTTGATACCAGGGACCTCATGATCAATAGTCACCACAAAGAATATGCAGATTGGATCCCCTTGATATTTACACTGGCATGGCTGCCTGTTATGATAAACACATAACTCTTTGTCTTTGGTGCTTAGCACCACCTCCCACTGAAACCAGAAAGTCTGTTTTAAATTACAGCAAATTTTTCCAGGATTTTGACCATCAAAACTGGGCACTATGTCACTACTGCTGGCACCACTGCCACTGAGTTTTTGCTGCCACAGTCACCAGCTTGCATAACCTCTAATTGCCCCTGAGTCTTTGAGCCACCCCTTCAAGAAGAAAATTTCTGGATGGAGGATCTGATATACTGGGTCTAGGACAGATGTCCATGTCCTTACTTACAGGGGCAGAGAGAGGGAGTGTCTGGCCTCATCTGGCATTTATAGTAGGAGAAATTCCCTCCAAGACACACATAGTGATTTGTATGTGCTATGTTGTTGTTGTTATGTTGTTATGTGCCATCAAGTCATCTCCGACTCATAGCGACCCCTCCTTGGGTTTCTGAGGCAGTATCACTACAGAAGTAGATTGCCCAGTCTGCCTTCCTCCAAGTAGCTGGTGGATTTGAACCGCCGTCTGGTTAGCAGTTAAATGACTTAGGGACTACACCATAAGAATGTCCATATATATATTAGAGCTAACAAGCAAAGTTATAATAACTTCTTAGCCATAGCCAAACATCCTGAGGGAGTGAGGCACTGGGCCCATGGGCTCAGGACCATGGTCATAGGGGACATAAAGCTCAATTGGCATAACATACTATACAAAACCATTGTTCTACATCCTACTTTGGTGAGTAGTGACTGAGGTCTTAAAAGCTTGCAAGCAGCCATCTAAGATGCAACAATTGGTCTCTCTTTGTCCAGAGCAAAGAAGAATGAAGAAAACCAAAGATACACGGAATCAATTAGTCCAAGGGACTAGTGGACCATGTGAACCTCAGCCTCTTGACCCTGAGCTTAGAAGAACTATATGGTTCCAAGCTACCACTGTCAACCACTCAGAAAGGGATCAAAATAGGAGATCCTAAAGTGGGAGAAAAATGTGGAACATAACTCAAAATCATAAAAAAAAAAAAAAAAGACCAGGCTTACTGGTCTGATAGAGATGGGTGAAATCCCTGAGACTATGGCCCCTAGTCACTCTTCAAACCTGGGATTGAACTCAATCCTATGGCTTCCAGACAAACAATGGACAGGTGTATAAAGTGAACATTTATACCAGGTAGGTACACTCCTTAGAATAATCAAGCATGGGAGACCAGAAGGGCCGTATTTGCACAGAGCAATATAGCTCAGAGGGCAAGAATGCATTAGGAAGAAAGGACACAGGGAAAGAGTAACCACAGGGAGGAAGCAGGAAGAAACTGTTATATTATGGGGATTGCAACCAGTGCCATGAAAAAGAATATATATGCACTGCTGTATGGAAGGGAGCTCTGGTAGCATAGTGCCTAAGGCACTTGACTGCTAACCAGAAGGCTGGTGGTTCAAACCCACCAGCCACTCCTTGGAAGGAAGACGGGACAATCTACTTCCATAGTGATACTGCCTCGGAAACCCAAGGAGGGGTCGCTATGAGTCGGGTCCAACTCGATGGCACATAACAACAACAACAACAACAACAGCTGTATGGAAAATGAATTTGCTCTGTAAATTTTCACACAAATCACAAACACAAGACACACACACAGTGATATTTCACCCCAAGTAGAAAGGTGAGCAGAGACTGGGCAACCAAAGCTGAACAAAACAAATCCCCACTAGGAGCCACTAAGAGCCCTGGTGGCACAATGGTTAAGTGCTTGGCTGCTAACCAAAAGGTCAGTGGTTTGAACCCACCCAGTGGCTCCCTAAGAGAAAGACCTGGTGATCTGCTTGCATAAAGATTACAGACAAGAAAACCCTATGAGGCAGTTCTGCTCTGTCAACTGGGGTCACTATAGTCAGAATCGACTAAGTGGCACCTAATAACAATCTGCCCCACTAAGTATCCAGGACCTGTTTTCTTGAACTTCCTTGTAGTATCCACAGAAATTGCAAGGAAGGATGTCCAAATGTGGTAAAACAAACCCAAAGCCTGGTTGAAGCCAAAATGATTTGCCTGCCCTTGAAATGAGGAAAGAGTTTAATCTTCTAATCATTTTGGAACAATTGAAAAAAAAAGGACAAAAATAAACTTTCCATATTAAAATACTCTGAACATTTCTGTCTAGTCACAAATGGGTCTATGTCAGCTACTCATGCTGAGTTCCAAGTTTCCAAATCATAAACAAAAGTTGAAGACCTTGGTAAGCTGGAAATATGCTAGAAAACTTGTCTGTTTCCTTTTTCACCAGTTGTAATTGTTTGTTCAGTTCTAGGACTATCTCTGTGTGAATAAAATAATTTTCTCCTATTCTCTGTGAGCTGGTCATGTTAACATCTCTAAGTGGGCATGATCCACTACACAGTTAAAAAACATTATATCATAACAAGAAAATGAAAGACAAGTACAGCTTCCTTCCCATATTATCTCTTCCTCCCTTCTATCTTTTGTAGAGCAATTGCTTTTGATGAATGGGAGAATGATCAGGAAATAGAAAATTTGTGGTCAGCACTCATCTGGGAAAATCTCCAGTTCTTGAGTATGTTATGATTTGATGAAAATTTTAAATGACTTTGTTACAGTCTTCCGGTAAAATTCTTATATGTGTGAGGTACCATTATCCCAAGTTCCTTTTTATGTAGATAGTTTATCTCTTCCTCTATGGCAGCTGTAAGAAAGAAAGTCTAACATATAAATCCAAAAAGTGGTAGGGTTTTAGAGGAATTGATCATGCCATTTTTTTTCTTTACTTCTGTTGAGATTTTATTCTAATTTTTTTAAATGCAGTTTATTTTTTAAGAGTAGTTTTAGATGTACTTAAAAATCTCTCAGAATATTCAGAGTCCCCATACCAAGGAGGTTTGTTGTTAGTCTGTTAAAATACATTCTTCAGTTGCAAAGGGGGAGAGGGGACATTTGATTTACTGACATATTTGAAATATTAACATATTTGACATAACACAGGCTCTTAAAATAAATAAGCCAGGATCAAATCTCAGTGTTGCCACTTACTATCTTTTTAATTAATAGGGGGTGATGATGATCTCTATTTTTCAAGGCTACAGGATAGAATGAGAACAGAATAAGAAACATTCAATGTAACTTCCAACTCATGGAAGGCGTTCAGCTAATTCTTTTTCTATCCCTCCTTAAAGGTAAGAGTCCATTGTTGGGTTAATGGTTAAGCGCTTGACCACTAGCTGAGCCACCAAGCTGGCTGTTCAAACCCACACAGAGGTTCCTCAGAAGGTAAGTCTGGTGATCTCTTTCTGAAAGTTTACAGCCTTCAAAATCCTATGAGCAGTTCTACTCTGCATACATGGGGTCACCATGAGTCACAATCAACTTGACAAACAGTACCTTAAAGCCAATGGATAATGCAGTAATCCACAGCCAACCAATGGGAAACTATTCGGGAAGTAGAAAAGGAGATAGGAAAAACAAACTTGTATATTAGGTTGAATTTTCCAATTCATTTGAGAGACAAGTCAAGCCATTAGACATTCATTGAGCACTTTCTAAATTTCCAGAAGGATATTAGACCCAAGGGGCACATAAGAACTAAACAGGTCCCTGCTTCCTGAAGTATAACACCAAGTTAAAGAGACTGAGAGATTGAGAACTGAAGCTTAGGAGCTCAGACAAAATTATAAAGAAAGTGTCAGTGCACACAAAATAGTATGAACTAAAGGCCCAAGTGTGGAGAGACTCTGGTAAGTTCAAGGGGATCTAGGAGATCACGTAAGATAAAGACTTACCTTCAGACTGAGGTCTCTCATAGCAATAAGTAGGTCACTGCCTGATGGAATCTGGAACCCCTTAGAGAGAATACCACTGTGATTCATTGTCAGGGATTCTACTGTGGGCTTTCTCTGCTCTTAACCAATTACAGCAGCAGGAAAAAGCATGGCAACATGAGCAATGCTGGTAAGTCACTGTGAGAGTGGTGTCATTAAGGCTCTGAATCCCCCAAATAAGGCAAGTCACTTATCTTCCCAATCCTTGACAGACCTAAGCCGTTCAGAGACATTATACATGGCTTTAAGTTATTTGTGCCTTTTGTTTTCCTCATTTCTCTTGCCCCTTCTCCTACTTTCCACTGCCAGATATTTGGGGATAGGACACAGCTCCATTGATAAGACAGATAAGGCAAGAAAGGCCAGTCTGTACCTTACCTCCTCCAGGGAGAAAGTCAATATGAAGTTTGAGATTATCCACTGATCTCTTTTTTCCAAAGTGGATATTATTATGATGTGGATTGAGCACTAAAATCTTTCCCAGATTATTTGAAAGCAGAAAGTTAAGAATGGAAAAATAAGTGTGAAGAAATGGTAGGATGGAAAAGGGAAGGACATGGAGAACCTTGTTTTCATGCCACATTAAGATTGTCTTGTCAATGACAGGCCCTATCAAAGGCAAATATGTACTCATTCAACAAATCCATGCTAGGGCATATGATTGACCAAAAGAAAAAAAAATTAAGATTGTCTCTTTAAAGAACAACTATTCATTGAAAGAACAATTCATTCAGCATTCACAGAACTTAGACATTGTGTAAACACTATTAGTGCCTAGGGAAAGATGAAAAGAGAAAGTCTTTCCTCTCATAAAGCTCATTCTAGAGAGGAAAACAGATACGTTAATGGATAAGAACAACACGACTGTTAATTGTAATAGTGAAATATGTACATCATGGTGGATCAGTTTGACCATTGTAGGGTGGTTCACCAAGCTTACACGTAAGTCAGTTCTTTTATTTTATCTTTTAGTAAATACTTTATTATATTTTCAATGATGGCTTACACAGCAGTTTAGATTCCCATTCAACAATATATACACAAGTAGTCTAGTGGCATTGGCTATGTTCTTCACAATGTGTGAACACTCTTACTTTCACTCTAGTTGTTCCATTTCTATTCATCTGGTTTTCCTACCCCCTTACATTTTCATCTTTATTTTAAAGTAATTGTTGACTCTTTGGTCTCATGTAGGTGATTTTTTTTTTTTTTTTTTTTTTTTTTAAAGAGCACAGCACTTACGGGTGATAGTCATTGTTTTTTGAGCCAATCTGTTATTTAACTACAAAGTGACCTCAGGGGTTAGTTTTGGTTGGAGATTTGAAGAGTACCTTAAGGCAAACACCTCAGGGAGTCCTTTGGTCTCAACTAGTCTAATAGATCTGTTTTGTTTTGTTTTAGAAAACGTGAGGTTCTGTTCCACATTGTCCTCCAATCCTATCAGGGTCCATCTATTGTAATGGGAGTGGGATACCATCTAGTTTTTCTGGTACTAGTAGTGATGGTAGCCAGGCACCAACTAGTTCTTCTGGTTTCAGGGTAGATGAAACCATGGTTTGTATAGACAATTTGTCCTGTATACTAGTTCTTCGAGTCTTTGATTTCCTTCTTTCTCTATTGCTCTGGATGGGTAGAGACCAAGAATTACATCTTAGGTGGCCATTGTAAGTTAGTTCTTGATGGAATACTAGTAATTTGTGAAACAGACTGGGGTTGAAAAGGACATTTCAAGCAATGAGAATGTGGGAACAAACACATAGAGGTTCAAGGTGCAAAGGCATATCATGTGCAGAAAATAGCAATGTCTTGGTTTGGCTGATAAACTGGAGGCAGCATAGAGGTGAGATGGTAGGAGATGAGACTAGAGGAGAACTCAAAAACTAGATTGGGTGGGGCCTCATATGCTGTACTAAGGAATTTGGACTTTACTTTGTAGGACAATGAGGAGACTTTGAAGGGTTGTAACAATAATAGCATCAACAGATTGTAATGCATTGTGTGGAGGATGCTTGGAAGAGGAAGAGAATGAGGATAAGGAGACCTTTTAAGAAACTGGTGCAATAGTCTAGGTGAGAAAGGACAAAACCAAAAGCAGTTGCTGTCGAGTTGACTGCATCTCATGGTGATCTTATGTGTGTCAGAGTAGGACTGTGCTCCATAATGTTCTCAATGACTGACTTTTCAGAAGTGGATTATCAGGCCCGTCTCCCAATGTGCCTTTTGGTGAGCTCGAACTGCCAACCTTTTGATTAGCAGCCAACTGCTTTAACTATTTGTATCACCCAGGGACACTGACCAAGGATTAAAAAAAAAAAAAAAAACACCTCACTGCCATAAAGTCAATTCTGACTCTTAGCAACCCCCATTGGGTTTCGGAAGTGATAAATCTTTATGGATGTAGATTGCTCAGTCTTGCTTCCACGGAGCAGCTGGCAGGTTTGAACCACCAACCTTCTGGTTAGCAGTCAGTTGCCTCAGTCACTGTGCTACCAGAGTTCCAAGGATAGAGGCCTGAAATAAAAGAGTGATTTTATGGATGGAGAGGATAGATTTCAGAAATATGTAGATGGAGAAATCACATAACACGGTACTCTATTGCATGTGAGAAGAAGAAGAAATAGGAGGAGAGACAGAAATTCAAGACAAACGTCAGGTTTATGGTTTCAAAATTGGATGTATGGCATTTGCATTAACTAATTAGGAATACAGGAGCTCTGGTAGCATAGTGGCTAAGGCACCTGACTGCTAACCAGAAGGCAGGTTCAAACCCACCAGCCACTCCTAGGAAGGAAGTTTGGGCAATCTACTTCCGTAGTGATATTGCCTCGGAAACCGAGGAGGGGTCGCTATGAGTCGAGTCCGACTTGACAGCAAACAACAACAATTAGGAATACATAAAAAAGAGCAAATTGTGAGGCAGATGATAAAACTAGTATTGGACATTTTTTAATGAGTGTCCCTGTTGAGGTATTCCATAGTTTATTGAACATTTAGAGCTAGAGCCAAGGAGAGAAGGCTGCACTGAAAACACAGATTTTGAAATCATCTCTGTGCTCATAAAATTCAGAAAATGCTCATAAAAAGTAGAACAGAGGGCTGAGGAGGGAGGCAGGAAAAGCACACATGGAAATTTACAATGCTAGACAGCAAGAAAAAAGATATCCATCCAACAGAGGACAAAAATGGACACCAATTCCATTACTTACAATACTAGTTGATTGGGTTTTTATTTCTACTCTATTAATCACTCCAGTGTCTATAGGAAAAGTGATGGAGGAGATTGTGTAGCTATTTTTATGTTATTATAACTGTACTTCAGTGATTGTGAGTGGCAGTTACTATTCTCACCAGATACTTAACTAGACTGAGAGATAGTCCTAATGTACATTATTTAGGTTTCTCATTTTATAGTCTTTCATTATAAACTTGGGTATGATGGAGAAATGCTGGGTCATTAACAGAACAATTAGCTTGTTATTCATTATTGAGCATTGTGCTCTAAAGAGATTAGAGTGGATAAAAGTGAACTTGAAGAGAGGGGTCTCTCAGTCCTCTCCTGGTCTTTATGCTTGACTTTACAATATTCAACTATTATATCTTTGGATAAACTTGAACAGCATGATTATCAAACCTGAGAGAAGTAGTGAATATGTTGTATGACCAAATCAATATTCAGAAAAGCTCTTGTCAGGCTATAATGCTGGGTCCAAACCAACAAGTTTAACTTAGACTAGAGTAAATGTAAATTCCTACCCTTGGTTTCTGAAAAGTGACTGTGTAAATAAAGGATGGTGGAGTTAACATAGTACTGTGAAAGCCCCCATTTGAGGCAACACTGATAAAACCTGTCCTATAGGCAATAATTCTAGTATGTTCTACCCTGGAAAGTATTTGGAGTGCTTTAGATGTGGGAGCCACTCCAAACAAGACAGGAATTGGAATGGAAATGAAGCAGTTTGAGCAATGGTTGAAGAAATGCTTAGTGACCAGCAGAGAGAAACTGGAGGCAAGTAGAAGGTTACAATGTTTTTTTTATAAATATTATAAGCACTGTCCCATTTTAGAGAAGTTAGAAGTATTCTGTGAAGCTTCAGAGCAGAATTGCTACAAATCAGAATAAAGTAAAGGGAGGCAGTTCACAATAGGAAAAACCATTCTATTTCATGTCTTCATAAATGAGATGGGCAAGCTTGTGAGGAGATGAGCTCCCCATAACTGGAAGTTTTTAAGCAGAGTGACATTATAGAGAAGAGTCTCAGAGAGGAAAGGAAATTGAGGTAGATGACCCTAAAAGCTGGCCTCATGCTGAGAATGGCTGTGTGAAATAATCTATTAATCTTTTCAACATGAATGTAATTCTAATTCATGAGATTTTAATTTTTTTCTCCCCATATAGAGATCATCAGTTCTACAAATCTTATAATTCTGCTGGAGGATGAAATCTTTGCAGATTTTTTCAACACATTTCTTTCTCTCCCAGTAAGTATTCTCAGACTGGAATCTCAATGGGTCTTCAGTAGCTGAATATCAAATCTCACTGAGCTGAATGCCATTTTTTTAAAACTAAATTTGTTACCAAAGCAAAACTATTTCAATCAATTTGAACAAATACATATGACCCCAAACCTCCTTCAAAATTTCCACAGGCCTCTCATTATTGATGTAATCAGATCCCAAATCTCCTGCATCCTTAAGTGTCTTTATCTGTCCACAGTTATTTCCCATCACACCCTCTGCTGGTACCCAGTGCTCCAGCTATGGTAGCTCTACCCTCCCTGAGCACACATGGCATTCACTAACCTCTGCACCTCTCCTTGGGCACCTTCCCTGCCTTATAGTTCCATCTACCAAAGTTTTACCTTTCTTCACATCTCTGTTTAAATTCTAGTCTCCTTAAGGAATTCCTAGGTTCTTCCAATGAGAATTGATTTCTCCCTGCCTTCGTGCCCCATGGCACTTTGTGTCTCTCTTGCGATATGTGTGGTGATGTCTTCACTCAATTGTGAGGTTGCGAATTCGTCTTCTGCTCTACTCCCCTCACCAGGTGTCTGGCACAGAACGATTTTTTTTACTAGAACCGAATTTATGTATGTTCTCAATCTCAATCTGAAACAAACCTCAAACATTAAAATATTCGTAAACTTAAACCTCTACTACTCCTATATCTTTTCTGGTTTAAGTCTTTGGTTATCTTTTAACTTATAACCTTGTAACTTGTGGCTCATCTCAGTACACCCTTTCTCCTGGGTATGCTACTTGTTAAAATGTGAAATTTTAGGCAAATGAAGAAAAAACACTCAGCTGCTTGCCTTTGATCTCTATATTCGTGTTGGGTGATACATCAACCCGTGAACATTCACTGGGCACTTACTTTGTGCAAGGCACTGTGCCTTGTGTTGGGGATAAAGATGTCAATGATACCACCCCTGTCTTCAGAGAATTCCCAGTCTAATGTGAGAGACTGATACTTACAGTGAGCGTAAAAAAGTCTACGGGTAACATGATAGAAGTCACTAGGAGGCAGTGGGAATCTAAGTATATAGAAGGAAGAGGCCACTCCCTAAATAGAAGAGTCAGGAAACAACCAGGGCACATGAGCCAAGTCTTGAAAGAAAAGTAGGTATTTGACAATTGGCTGGGAATGAAAGGGGGAAAGGAATAGTAGATAAAGTAGGAGCAAGTAGGAAGAAAAAATCTGGGGGTTAGATAGCAAAAAAACAAAAGCTTTCCAGAAAGACTGAACAGAGTAACTAAAGGCAATGAGGAATACTATCCTATGGCACTTCGGTGGAAACTCTAGGTGAGTCAGTCAACAGCCAAAGAAAAAGTTGTGAAAGGGAGACACAGCAAGAGTTCAGGCTGTACAGGCAGCTGAACCAGGCCTTGGGGAGCAGGCAGGCCATGCTTAGGAATTTGGACATCATCCTGTAGAGGCAAGAGAGCCATTGAAGGGGTTTAAGTAAAGGAATGACATAGTCAGGCCTTTCATTTGCAAAATAGTATTTCCAAAGAGCTTTGGTAAATGGGTTGTGGTGAGAAGGGGCATGTTAGAGGCAAGGTGGCCATTTAGGAGATTACTTCAATAATCTAGGTGAGAAATGATGAAGGTCTAAAGGGAAAAGGCTGAAGAGAATGGGACAAGGAGAGATTTTTTAAAACATTTACTTTTGTTTTTGTTGAGAACATGTGCAGCAGAATATATACCAATTCAATAATTTCTACATGTACAATTCAGTAATATTGATTACATTCTTCAAGTTATGCAATCATTTTCATCCTCCTTTTCTAAATTATTCCTCCCCTATTTTAACATAAACTCACTGCCCCTAAGTTTCCTGTCTAATCTTTTAATTTGTTATCATCAACTTGATATTATATTAAAAAAAAAAACTTACTGCCGTCAAGTTGGATCCGACTCATAGCGACCCCTCCTTGGGTTTCCAAGATGATATCACTAGGGAAGTAGATTGCCTAACCTTCCTTCCAAGGAGTGGCTGGTGGGTTGATCTCGTACAGATAGTTCTTAAAAGAGCACAATGTTCAAGGCAGACATTCTTTTCTAGTTATGACAAACTATTGTTTCATTTAAAGATGACCTCATGGGATATTTCTGCTTTAAGGTTTAAAGATTATTTGAGGGACATAGTTTCAGGGGTTCTTCTAGCCTCAATGGCTCCAGAAAGTCTAGATTCCACGACAATTTGAAATTCTGTTCTATATTTCTTCTCCCATTTGATAAGGATCCTTCTACAGAATCTTTGATCAAAACCTTCAGCAACGGTAGCCAGACATTATTTTTTATTATTTTTTAAGTTTGAAATTTTTTTGCAGTGTTCCCTCCCCTCAGACATAATTTTTAATAAAGTAAACTCTAGGATATTGTCATTCTTTAAAGGTGAAGGAGAAGAAGTGATGAAAATGGAGAAGTGAAAAGTACAGGTGCTTGATGGATAGACACACCAGCAACCAAGATTTAAAAAAAAAACATATATATATATATATATATATATATATACACACACACACACATATATATATATATATATACACACACACACACATATTTGTTGTTGCTGTTGTTGTTGTTACGTGCCGTCGAGTCGGACCTGACTCATAGTGACCCCCTCCTTGGGTTTCCGAGGCAATATCACTACGGAAGTAGATTGCCCCATTTCCATCTGAGGAGTGGCTGGTGGGTTTGAACTGCCAGCCTACTGGTTAGCAGTCAAGTGCCTTAGGCACTATGCTACCAGAGCTCTCTCTCTCTCTCTCTCTCTCTCTCTATATATATATATATATATATATGGCTGTTCATTTGGGAGATCCTCACATATATTATGGCTTCTGTCACTGCTTTAATGCAAGGTTTCAGAATTTATATTGAGACATTTTAGTTAGTCAATTCATCAACACCATTTAAATGTTCTAGAAACAGAAAGAGTTATATGGGAGATGAAATTCCAGCCAAAATATAGGAGAGTCTGTAGTCTTTTGAGAGTTCCCTTGGGTGGCACAAATGATTTGCACTTAACTACTGATGTACCCACCACTCATATGTCAATTGTCGTACTATAGTGGCTTGTGTGTTGCTGTGATGTTGGAAGCTATACCACGGTTATTTCAAATACAGTAGGGTCACCTATGGTTGGCAGGTTTCAGCAGAGCTTCCAGACAAAGACTGATTAGGAATAAGGATAGATCTATGCACTTCTGGGAGGGAAAGACAAAAAAGCCACTGAAAACCTTATGAATAGCAGAGAAACATTGTCTGGTATAGTGCCAGAAGATGAGTCTCTCGGGTTGGAAGGCACTCAAAATAAAACTGGGGAAAAGCTGCCTCCTCCAAGTAGAGTCAGCCTTAATGGTGTGGATGGAGTAAAGCTTTTAGAACCTTATTTGTTGATATGGCATGACTCAAAATAAGAAGAAACAGCTGCAAACACCCATTAATAATTAGAATGTGGAATGTACAAAGGACATTATTATTATGTAGGAAAACTGGAAGTTGTCAAAAATGAAATAGGACACATAAAGTTCAATATCCTAGGCATTAGTGAGTTGAAATCTACTGTTATTGGCTGTTTTGAATCAGACAATCATATGGTCTACTATGGTGGGAATTACAAGTTGAAGAGGAATGGTGTGTTAGACTGAGTTCTCTAGAGAAACAAAAACCAGTAAAGCTTATATATGTGTATATATATAGAGAGAAATTTATCTTAGGAAAATGGCTCACACAGTTATAGAAGCTGGCAAGTCCAAAGTTCCTGGATCAAACATCAAGCTAGAGGCTTTTCCTGG
>NW_006921630.1:10352715-10367368 GCF_000298275.1 Orycteropus afer afer
GACTAATACAATATTTGTCCTTTTGTGACTGACTTATTTCGCTGGCAGTAAATCTTTAAGGAAGTAGATTGCCCAGGGTAGCTGGTGGGTTTGAACCACCAACCTTCTGGTTAGCAAACACCTTAGGCACTGCACCACCAGAGTATCCATAGGCCTACAAGGAAGGCAGTAACATTACTGTTATTCAAACTTGCACACCAATCACTAAAGCCAAAGATGAAGAAACTGAAGATTTTTGCCAACTTCTGCAGTCTGAAATTGGCAAAGCATGCAGTCAAGATGCATTAATAATTACTGGTGATTGGAATGGAAAAGTTGGAAATAAAAAAGAAGCATCGGTGTTTGGAAAATATGGCCTTGATAATAGAAGTGACACTGGGGATTGCATGATAGAACTTTGCAAGACCAATGACTTATTCATTGTAAATGCCTTTTTTCAACAACATAAATGATGACTATACACATGAACCTTGCCAGATGGAATACATAGCAATCAATTGACTGTATCTCTGGAAAGAGAGAATGTAGACGCTCAATATCATCAGTCAGAACAAGGCCAGGGGCTGACTGTCGAATGGACCATCAATTGCTCGTATAAAAGTTTAAGTTGAAGCTGAAGAAAATTAAAACAAGTCCACTAGAGCCAAAGTATATCTCACCCGAATTTAGAGACCATCTGAAGAATAGATTTGACACATTGAACACCAATTACTAAAGACAAGACAAGTTGTGAGATGATATCAAGGACATCATACATGAAGAACGCAAAGCATCATTAAAAAGACAGGAAAGGAAGAAAAGACCAGAATGGATGTCAGAAGAGTCTCTGTAACTTGCACTTGAATGGAGAGTAGCTAAAGCAAATGGAAGAAATACTCAAATGAAATAACTGAACAGAGGATTTCAAAAGGCAGCTCAAAACAAAGCAAAGTATTATAAAGAAATGTGCAAAGATGTGAAATTAGAAAATCAAAAAGGATTCAACATTTCTCAGATGAAAGAACTGAAGAAAAACTTCAAGCCTCAAGTTGCTATATTAAAGGAGCTCTGGTGGTGCTGTAGTTAAGGCATTGGGTTCAAAACCAAAGTTGGTTGTTTGAACCCATCAGCTTCTCTGCAAGAGAAGGCAGTCTGCTTCCATAAAGATTTACTGCCTTGGAAACCTTATGGGGGTCACTATGAGTCAGAACTGACTCTATAGCAGTAGGTTTTTGGTTTATGGGCAAAATATTGAACTATGCAGGAAGCATCAAAAGATGATGCAAGGTAATACACAGAATCACTGTACCAAAAAGAATTGATCAAGGTTCAACCATTTCAGAAGGTAGTCTACAATCAGTAACTGATGGTATTGAAGGAAGAAGTCCAAGCTGCACTGAAGGCATTGGCAAAAAACAAGGCTCCAGGAACTGACAGAATACTGAGATGCTTCAACAAATGGATGCAACACTGGAGGTGCTCATTTTTTTATGCCAAGAAAGTTGGCACTACATGGCCAACTGACTGGAAGAGATCCATATTTGTGCCCATTCCAGAGAAAAGTGAACAATCAGAATGTGAACAATATCATTAATATCACAAGCAATTAAAATTTCATTGAAGATAATTCAAAAGCAGTTGCAGCAATACATCAACAAAGAACGGCCAGATATTCAAGCCAGATTCAGAAGAGGACATGGAATGAGGAATAGCATTGCTGATGCCAGATGGATCTTAGCTGAAAACAGAGAATACGAGAAAGGTGTTCACGTGTGTTTTATTGACAATGTAAAGGCATTTGATTGTATGGATCATAACAAATTATGGATAACATAGAAAAGAACAGGAATTCCAGAACAGTTAATTGTGCTCATGAGTGATCTTTATATAGACCAAGAGACTGTCATTCAAACAGAACAAGGGGATACTGCATGACTTAAAATCAGGAAGGGGTTTCCTTTCACCATACTTATTCAGTCTGCATGCTAAGCAAATAATTTGAGAAGTTGGACTATATGAATTTGAGAAGTTGGATTATATGAAGAAGAATGTGACATCAGAATTGGATTAACAACCTGCAATATGCAGATGGCACAACTTCGTTTGGTCAAAGTGAAGATTTGAAGCACTTACTGATCAAGATCAAAGACTACAGCCTTCAATATGGATTATACCTCAACATAAAGAAAACAAAAATCCTCACAACTGGACTAATAAGCAACATAGTGATAAATAGAGAAAAGATTGAGGTTAACAAGGATTTCATTTTACTTGTACCCACATTCAATGCCCATAGAAGTACCAGTTTAGAAAGCAAACAATGTACTGCATCAGACAAATCTGCTGCAAAAGACCTCTTTAAAGTGTTAAAGAACAAAGATGTCACTTTGAAGACTAAGGTGCACCTGACCCAAGGTATGGTATTTTCAATTCCTTCATATGCATGTGAAAGCTGAGCAATGAATAAGGATGACCACAAAAGAATCGATGCATTTGAAATGTGGTTTGGCAAAGAATATTGAATATACCATGGACTGCCAGATGAAGGAACAAATCTATCTTGGAAGAAATACAGCTGAAATGAATGCTCCTTAGAAGCCAGTATGGCTAAACTTCACCTGTCATACTTTGGTGATGTTATCATGAGAGACCAGTCTCTGGAGAAGGTTATCATGCTTAGTAAAGTAGAGGGTCAGTGAAAAAGAAGAAGACCCTCAACAAGATGAATTGACACAATGGCTGCAGTGATGGGCTCAAACATAGCAGTGCTTGTGAGGATGGTGCATGACTGGGCAATGTTTCGTTCTGTGGTCCATAGGGTTGCTATGAGTCAGATCTGACTCGATGGCACCGAAAAACAACAACTAACCTAAAGGTTGGCAGTTGGAATCCACCCAGCAATGTCATGGGAGAAAGGCCTGATGATATGCTTCTTTAATGATTCGAGCCAAGAAAACCCTACAGAGCAGGTCTACCCTATAATAGATGAAGTCTCCATGAGTTGGAATCAATTTCACAGCAATGGGTTTGGTCGTTTGAGAGAAACAGTAATATTTCCACATTAAATACTGTTATCAATTTATAAACTGCAATCATTGAATTCCCACCATCACCCTGTTCAGTGGGTATTATTTCCTTTTTAAAGGGATCTCAGAAGTTTATGCTTTGCCTGAGAGTACACAGTGAATCAGAGCAGTCCTGAAGCTGACCAGACCTCCTGGCTCCAGAACTCGTGTGGTCTCTACATCAACCTTGTGTTCCCTATGATGTTATTTTCATGGAGTAAAACTGATTCCACATATCATTCTTCATAATCTCATGACTTTAAAGTCCTATTACATCCCCCTGAATGGTAACTTAATAGACCAAGTGGGACATGTTGTCTCAAACACCAAGGGCAGAGCAGAGAGGGACTACTTAGGGCTGAATCTCCTTTATTAGCTTCTATTTGTAAAATGTGAGCAGCACCCTGACCTTCTTTCCATACTTCACAGCCAGGACAAAGGAGAGAGAGTGAGGGACCACAGATGGACAAACATTTGGGACTGTCAGTCTCATGGATATGGTCAGGCTGACAGAAATGACATGAGGGGAGCTCAATCAGGAGATGGGGATTCAGCCCTTCTAGTTTATCACCAATACTTCTGGAGCATTCTAAGGCATTTCAGTGCCTGCACTGAGACTGCTAAGCTAAAACATCTATAAACCTAGCAGCTCTTTCCCATTATCTCAAAGCTGGTTGCCTAGGCAATAGTCCTTTCTCCATGATAAAAGAGAACAATAGCAGAGAATTACCCATCAATTCTGGACATTCCAATGTTCTCATAAGGAGCTCTGGTGGCATAGTTGTTAAAGCATTTGGCTGCTAACCAAAAGGTCGGTGGTTTGAATCCACCCACCACTCTGTGGGAGAAAGATGAGGCCATCTGCTACCATGAAGATTTACAGCCTTGGGGTTTCTATCAGGCAGCTCTATTCTGTCCTAAAGTGTCGCTATGACAGGCAGTTTTACTCTGTCCTAAAGTGTCACTACGAGTCAGAATCAAGTTGATGGCAGTGGGTTTGGTTTTTGTGGTTTAATGTCCTCATACATGACTTGGACTCTTAGTTTCCATATCCCCAGTCCTCTTTATTTTCTCTAGTTCAAGAGTTTATGTACTGCTGTTTAGGAAAGGGTCTTATATCCTTGCTTTAACTCTCCAAGTCCACGGAGAACATAAATAACACAATATGCAAAGCAAATCTGTTGTAATGCCATGGGTTTTGGCCTTTGGACACAGGCAAAATAGCTTCTAGGTTGGGGGAGAAAAAAAAAAGAATTTTGCTGTTTAGTTTACTTGCATATTTATGCACAAGGCAAGCTGATGCAGTGGAATACATTTAAGAATTCAGGTCCCCCTGCAAGCCTCCAGCATGCGCAGGCCTGGAGTGGCTCTGTGCATTCCTATGGTGCTTGCACTAAGAACAATTTGGAAACGATTTGAGGCCTTGCTCTACACCATCTGCAGAGCAAGGTTATAGAAATTTCAGACAATTGAAAAAAGGAAAACAGAAGAAAAAGAAAGAAAGAAAGAATTCAGGTCCCTTGAAATAGGGAAGCAATCAACTCTCTCTTACCCTGTGGGTACAGATGGATCATGCCATATACATGAAGAAAGTCCTTCCCTCTTGGCTGTTTCCTAGCTTTCTTTTGCAGGTCTTTGGTCAGATGCCATTTTACACTGTTGAAAATGCACAGTGGAGCTTGTGGCCAGAAATACCATATGACTTGGTGAGTAAGAGTTTTGAATTGTGGAGGGTTTGGGAGCGAGAAGAGCGAGCTGAAAGTTCCAATGTGGATTAGGAGAGGAAGAGGAAGAGGGTGCCTGGAGGGTGACTCTGGAAGAAAGCAAGTAAGTAGAATGAACAATGTCACTCCCAGATGGACTTTTCTCCTTTTTATGTTTTTGCCTTTTAAAAGGTAAATTCTTCCTTTTATATTGTAGTTTGTTAGCAAAAGGGATACATCTCTCAGATCCACATAATTGTTGATTAGCAGATGTTTGAAGCACTATGTGCTCAATGGGAGCTCTGGTAGCATAGTGGCTAAGACACTGCTAACCAGATGGCTGGCGGTTCAAACCCACCAGCCACTCCTAGAAAGGAAGGTTGGGCAATCCTACTTCCGTAGTGATACTGCCTCGGAGAGTCGGGTTTGACTTGACGGCACATAACAACAACAACAAGATGTGCTCAATTGGTAATTGATTGGCAATGTCTGCCATAAGTATGGTCTAGGAAATGGCATCCTATGTATGTGCCATAGATTAATCATTTGCCTTACTAAGGTATAGATCAAGATAATTTGCTGCATTTACTAATGGCAATTGCACCACTCTCCTCCAGAGTATCATCTTTTTCCTAATTAGTCTTTTCCTTTTATACCCTTTTTCCTTTCCCTTGTCTATTGTCTTTCTCTTCTCTTTTTTTCCCTTCCTGTTCTCCTTGCCACTATATAGACCTTGTACCCACCAATGATGTTCATATGCACTACTGGTGGCACATTGGACCAGAAAGATTGCTCTAGACTTTGCTCACAGTTAACTTTCTTCTTTTCCCATATCTGAAGAACTGAGAAAGATACCCTACTCTGATTATTACCTTTGGTTTTCCTAAAAGAATTCTAAAAATTTAAAAATTTTATTTTTTTCTCCCTTTTTGGGTGGCTCAAGCCCTCAGGGATCTATCACATACTCTATATGATACTATGTGTGAGCCTTTGTGTGTTTTTGTACACATCGTGCAGTTCATATGGGTTGTTGGCTTGTGAGATACTATGTGTGTTTACTGAGAAGGTGATTGAATAGAGTTTGACTTGATGCAACAGACACAAATCTCTTTTGTTTCTCTGTCAATAAAGTCATAGGTCATTTTAAGGAATAAGTAAGATTTCTGATGAAAGACCAAGAGCCTAAACTCTTATTTCCTGCCAATCCATTTGCTAACCTCCCTGTAGGAGCCTCAACCCCAGTCTCCACTCTTCTTAGATTTGATTTTTAATCACCACTTCCTCTTGTCCAGGCCACATATTGTGAATGTGAGGTTATTAATTGCTCTTTCTAAATCGTATTTCTTAGTAATTCCATTTCTGTTCTCTTTTCTATTGTTGTTCAATGTGAACTCTAGATTGCCAAATACAAAGGATTATTGACCTGGTTGGAAAAATACAGGTTACCTTTCTTCTGCAAAACCAACTTATGTTTCCAGTACATTCTCTGTCAGGAGTTCATCAGCTTCATTAACTCCCCAGAAGGAGGTAAGCATAGGTGTGTGTGGGGGGGGGGGAGTTGCTGGGGAGGAAGCGTGGGAATCTAGGTACATATCCCTGTGCCTGTCATTCCTACATTAAGGAACAAATACTGGGTGGCTTTGTAGTCTTAAGGAGCTCTGGTGGTGTACTGAGTAAGGC
This sequence comes from Orycteropus afer afer, assembly GCF_000298275.1. Taxonomy (NCBI): domain Eukaryota; kingdom Metazoa; phylum Chordata; class Mammalia; order Tubulidentata; family Orycteropodidae; genus Orycteropus; species Orycteropus afer. The sequence continues at coordinate 10,359,143 of NW_006921630.1, forward strand.
ATTTAGCTGCTAACCAGAAAATTGGGGGTTCAAACCCACCAGATGCTCCATGGAAGGGAAGTGAGGCAATCAACTTCTATGAAGATCTACAACCTTGGAAACTCAATGGGGGTCACCATGAGTCAGAATCAACTCGATGGTAGTGAGTTTGGTCTTGGTTTTGGTTTTGGTTTGTGGTCTTAGACATGCTGGTAAACCCAACCCTTGTCATAGCAACAGGTGAAATCCTAGACTGAAAAATGGGTGGTTGTTGTTAGTTGATATCAACTTGATTCCAACTCATGGTGACCCTGTATGTGCAGAGTAGAACTGCTCCATAAGATTTTCAAGACTGTGGCCTCCAGAAACAGACCACTAAGCCCATCTTCCAAGTCACCTTTTGGTGGGTTTACACTGACAACCTTCTGGCCAGTAATTGAGTGCTTAACTATTTGTGCCACCCAGGGACTCTGAAAAATGGGTACCTACAACAATAAGTGGGGTCCCTGTGTGGTGCAAATGCTTAACATGTTTAGCTGCTAACAAAATGTTGGAGGCTCAAGTCTACTATCCACTAAGGAGTGCCTCAGAAGAAAGGATTGGTGATCTACTTCAAAAAACAAAAGTCATTGAAAACTGTATGACCACAGTTCTCTGCTCTTTTTTTCCCTTCCTGTTTTCCTTCCCACTATATAGACCTCGCACCTGCTAATGACGTTCATATGCACTACTGGTGCACTCATGGGGCACCATGAGTCAGAGTTGAGTCTATGGCAATTGGTTGTTAGAGCAATAAGCAGAAGTCAAATGGGCTGGTCGGTTTGTCTCACTGGAGCCCAAAATGAGGGAGTTATTGGTGGCCAAAGAACATGGTAACATTGCCTAAAATATATCCAGAAGTGGAAAATTATCATCTTGGTCTAAATCACCATCATTTTTCATCCAAGTACTGGAATTGTCTCCTAATTATTCTTTCTGCTTCTACTCCTGTTCTCCCACTCATGGCAGCCAGAATGATCCTTCAAAACTATGAATCACTTCATGTAACTTCTATACTCAATCCCCTTCCCATTGACTCCTGACTCAGAGTGAAACCCCATAATGCTACAAGGTCTTTGAGGGCCTAGAGGTCTGGCCCCATTTATTCTCTGATCTCATCTGTCTTTTGCTCACTCCATCCAGCCACATCATGGCCTCCTTGCTGTTCCTGAAAAATGCATGACACATTCCCATCTCAAGGCTTTGCAGTGGCCATTGCCTCTGCCTAGAATGCTCTTCTTCTAGGTATCTACATGGCTACTTTTTCTACCTCCTCAAATAAAGATCTTCTCAGTAAAGACTACCCTAATGACCCTATTTAAAACTATGTCCTGCCAATCATCTAACCCCTGCCGCCAATTCCGTTTACTTGCTCTACTTTTTCCTTCTTTCTGTAGCACCTTTACACTTAACCTTTATACTTACTAGATTATGTACTTATTTATTATACTTAATGTTTTTTCTCTGTCTCTTTTGCTAAAATGTAAGCTCCCTGAGGGCAGGGATTTTTGTTCTCTGTATTGGTGTATCCCAAGCACCTAGAACAGTACCTGGCACTTAGTAGGCATATAATAAATGTTTGTGAAAGAATTAATGGTTACAATTCTTATCCAGAGTTGAACTGGTAACCTGAATAACAACTCAGCTAGCCAAAGGAAACTAAGTAATCCCATCCTAGTCAAAGTTAAGATTCAGGAACATCCACAGAGTAAACTGTTGTAACAAATCACCCCATATACAACTCCCTCCTTCCATATATGTATTGGGAAAATTGAGTTAAATGCATACAATGGGCAAAAATCTTGTCCAATGGGGACTGTAGAAGGGAGAGTCCTTGGTTGGACAGTGTTTCTGGGCTGTGGCTTGTATGCACGCTTGTGAGCCCTTCAAATATCACCTGACATAATGGCAGTGCATCTGGTGCCTAGCCTCAAAAGCAACCCATGATCAGGACTCAGTTCATCTAACTGGACACCATTTTCCCTACTCACACTGAGCAACGAGTGCTGCCTGTGTGCAAGGCTGAGAAACAGAGAGAGCAGGAGAAGAGCTCATTCTTTATCTCTTAACATGGACTTTTCTTGGCAGCCAAGATGATGAGATGGAGAAAGGCAGACCAGTGGCTCCTCCAGAAATGCGTTGGCGGGGTCAGAGGGATGAAGCGTTTCTGTGCCTACCTCAAGGGCAGTGCAGGTGGGTTCTCAGAGTTGTCCCTGAGGTCGTTGCACATTTTTAAGTTTCCAAGATGTCTCTGAGCCCCAACTGGAAGTTCTGTGTATCTTTAGTGACTGTGGATCCCTGGGTGGTGCAAATGGTTTGTGTGCTCAGCTACTAACCTGCCAGGTTGGAGGTTCATGTCCACTCAGAGGTACTTTGGAAGAAAGGCTTGGTGACCTACTTCCAAAAACTCAGTTATTGAAAACCCTTTGGGACACAGTTCTCTGAGACACATGTGGTCATTATGAGTAAGAGTCAGCTCAACAAAAACTGGTTTCTATAAAACTGAATCAAACCAAACTCACTGCCATGGAGTCGATTCCAACTCATAGCAACCCTCATTGGGTTTCCAAGGTGGCAAATCTTTATGGATGCAGATTGCCCAGTCTTCCTTTCACAGAGTGGCTGGTGGGTTAGAACCACCAACTGTCTGGTTAGCAGTCAAATGCCTTAGGCACCACGCCACCAGAGCTCCTGGTTAGCGTAGTGGCTAAGGCACTTGACTGCTAACCAGAAGGCTGGCAGTTCAAACCCACCAGCCACTCCTCAGAAGGAAGGTTGGGCAATGTACTTCCATAATGATACTGACTCGGAAACCCAAGGAGGGGTTGCTGTGAGTCAGGTCTGACTCGATGGCACATAACAACAACAACATAAAAAATTCTTAATAAACAGGTTGTATACAAATCTTTGAAAATTGACTCATCATGCAGGTTAGGGCAAAATCAATGAATCCCTTTTATTCATTCATTGAACTATGATTACTGAGCACCACTATGTGGCAGTCACTGTGCTGGTAGCCAGGGATGCAAAGATGAACAACAGCAGCAAGTCTCTGCTTCATAAAGCTGCTACTCTCATAGGTAGACAGACAAGGAGCAAGTAAATAAATCAAATTCTGTTGGGAGATACTAGGGGCAATCATCTGCTGCCTGTTCTATTGCATGAATGGATAGGATATGATTGCTGGGAGGCTGACATGGACGATACTCCAGTTTAGCAATTTTAAGCTTCATCCAGGGACAAGCCCTAGTTTAAGAGTGAAATCTTGAGTCTTAGGGAACAGAAAAAGAACTAGACAGACTGTTTGTAAGCTTGCCACTCAGAGTTGACCCTGGAAAGTTGAGAAACAGGGAATGTAGTCTTTGGCACCTTTAGGTTCCAGGGCCTTTCTGCAAGCGGCTCTGGGTCCATGATCTGGCAAATAGTCTCTTTCTGCTGAACTTCATTTGTTGGACAAAAATTAAATATCTCATGATCCAACCTCAGCATCTTGAAATTTTTCCTAAATTGACAGTTCTTCTAAAAACAATACTAACAAAAAATTACAAAAAACCCTCACTATCCATTAAGTCCCTGTCCCATTCTTTCCTGCCCATCCTCCCTTCCTCCCACCCTGCACTATGGCTTTTCTGGAGGTGATGTTTTAACCCAAAGTGACTAATAATGATGTTTGAGTCAGTACTGCAGGTTGGTGGGGATTATGAGTGTTCCACCCAGATGCAACTACCAAAGGAGCAAGATTGGAGTGAAGCTCTGAGCCTACCCTGTCTGATCATAGGTGAAGAGTTGGTGGATTTCTGGATCCTTGCTGAGAAGATCCTGAGCATAGATGAGATGGACTTGGAATTAAGAGACCACTACCTGTCCCTCCTCCTCGTGTTGAAGGCCACCCATCTACAGGAGGGCTCCAAGGTGGTGACTCTCTGCAACATGAACATCAGTAAGAATCCTAAAGCACATCTGAAGTGAAATCCTTGGGGGGTGAAACAAAACAATCAGCCCAGCATCTGATTACCTTCAGCTTCTTGCTTTCCAGACTTGCCACTCTCCATCAGCTATGTATCAGGGAAGCCAGTGAGAACTCTTAGCCAGAGAAGATTTGAGAAAGAACGGCAGCACTTAGCCTGGTACCCCAGCCCCCTTCCTGAGGTATCACCAGTCAATGCAGGCTGGCTAAAAAGAGCAAAGAAGAAGTGGCAGAGGGTAACTGAAAAACCCCTGCATCTTCTGAGCCTGCATGGCTCTTCATGTTTTTAAATTGAATTTTGCTAGAATAATCTACACACTATGGACCAAATGACATTAATGTAGCCCATGAGCTAAAAATGGCTTTCAATTTTTTTAAGCATTTCTTTCTTTTTCTTAAAAAAATAAATAAATAAAACTATGTAACAGAGACTGTATGTGGTTTGCAAGGCCTAAAATGTTTACTATACAGTGCTTGACATAATAAAATGTTGGCGACCTTCATCTAGAACATCAGATTGATCCAAATTTAAATTTACTAAGTAGGGAGGGATTTTTAACCTAAATACAAATATATTCCAGAAGATCTGCCATTTGGAATTATTCACACTTTTCTCTGTTCATGTAGGTAATTAAGAATTTATGATATTAAGATCAGGACCAGTAAGGGCTCCTTCAAATTATCCAGTTCAAACCTCTCCAGTCAGATCTGACCCTAAGGAATCCTATTCAAAAGCATATATCTCTTGTTCTTAAACACTTTTTCTGACTCATTTTGCTTTTCTTTACCATGGTATCAATAGTCTAAAAACTAACTTCAGAAATCCCATTAAATAGTTTATTTTTATGGGGAAGAAAGATGATAATCAGAGAAAAGGGTCACGTGTACTAGGCAAGCTCTAAAAACTTGTCTACTACTTATTTGACTTGTCTGTACTCTAGAATTGCATGAAGAACTAATGAAATGCTATAAATAAAAACATTTTGGGAAATTCAAAACCTCTCCAATATTATCACCATCACTGCACTATTTTCACCCTTTTTCTCTCTGTGTTCTTCATAGGGTCCCTCCTGAACCTCTCCATCTGGCATCCAAACCAGTCAACCACCAGGAGAGAGATCCTGAGTCACATGCAGAAAATGGCTCTGTTCAAACTCCAGAGCTACTGGCTCCCCAACTTTTATACCCATGCCAAAATGAGCATGGCCAAGGAAGAAGAGTGCCAGGGTCTGATGCAAGAATATGAGACTCGCCTTTGTAGTGTTTGCTACACCCATGAAGGAGGCCTCCCTCTGAACATGAGCATCAAGAAGAGCCAGTACCACCAGAAGCGCTACTCAAGCAAGAAGAGCAAGAGAAAGCTGTGGCAGTTAATAGACCACAGCTCTTGGTCTCTGGAAATGGAGCTGCCATCCATTCCCCTTGAGCGAGGCACCACCACTACTTCCCCACAGGAGATACGTCCTCCAGAAAAGATGGTTATACAAGTGCCTTCCCTACATGAAGCCCATTCCAAAGAGAAAATTATTAGTTCCTTGGACGAGGATATTTGTACCAAGAGGTCCTACACAAAGAAGAACGCCAACAGCCACTTCCACATAGAAGGCCTTTTTGATACAAAGTTTTCGACCTGCCTGAGGACACTCACCCCCATCATCAATCATTCCTCCCAGGTAACAATGAAAAAGGCAATCAAGCAAAGCCTGTCCTTGGGGTACACTCACTGGGCCTTATGTGCTGACACCTATGCAGGAAATCCTTTCCGAGACCACCTGAAGAAACAGAATTTGAAAGTGGAGACCCAACTCCTGGACCTCTGGCAGGACCTGGACCATTTCCTCAGTGTCCTGATGAGTAACAGGAAGAATGGGAATGTCATCTTTCAACACATGCTGGGTGACAGGATATGTGAGCTCTACCTGAATGGGAAAATTCGCCCATGTGTACCACTCAAGTCACAAACCATTCAGGGACTGAAGAAGATGCTGCCTTTGGGGGATGCGAATCCCTGGATTCCCAGAGCCCAGAAAGAGATTTGCAAGGTAAGCCATGCTTCAAAGAAATGGGTTAGTATCTGTCAGATTAGATTAAGATTGACCAAAAATCTTATCTGATCTCCTACTTTGGCTAATTATAGAATTACTCACATAACCCTTAATAAATTGAAGAGTTGGTTGACCTCTTAGGAGCAAGCCATGTAAATTCATAAGAACCAGTTGGAACTCCAAAGTAATTTCTGTTCCATTTTCCCTTCCACCTTACATAGACTCTCCAAAACTATGACTCTTTGACTGCTTTATTGAAGGGCACTTTTGAGAACTCTGCTGTAAACATTATTAATTGAAATTAGTGGTCGGCCTTTCCTTGACTAGCCATCAAAGTAATGATCTATTGGAAGTGGTTTATTCTTAACTTAAAATTTTAGATAAGGGCATTCAAATATCCTGAAGTCCCATAGGAAGTAAAACTAATAACACTGAATAATAATGTATGACTATTGTATGGGATGCAGGAGAAAGATGTGGCAGTTTGCTTCTGTAAAGATTTACAGTCTTGGAAATCCTATTGTTGTTGTTGTTGTTGTTAAGTGCCATTGAGCCATCTCCAACTCATAGTGACTCTATGCACAGCAGAACAAAACACCGCCCAGTCCTAAGCCAGCTCCATGATTCTTGCTACACTTGAGCCCATCGCCACTGCCACCGTGTCAATCCACCTCTTTGAGGGCCTTCCCCTCTTTCATCGACCCTCCACCTTACCAAGAATGACATCCTTCTCCAGGGAATGGTCCTCTCATGACCAAAGCATGTGAGATAAAGTCTGGCCATTCTCGCCTCCAAGAAGCATTCTGGCTGCACTTCCTCTAAGACAGACCTGTTAGTTCTTTTAGCAGTCCACAGTACTTTCAGTATTCTTCACCAACACCACAGCTCAAAAGCATCAACTCTTCTTCAGTCTTCCTTATTCATTGTCCAGCTCTCACATGCATATGAGGTGATTGAAAATACCATGGCTTGTGTGTGGTACATCTTAGTCTTCAAGGAGACATCTTTGCTCTTCAGCACTTGAAAGAGGTCCTTTGCAGTTATCTGATGTCCTGACTTCTGTTTCCATTGGTGTCAATTGTAGAATCAAGCAATGTGAAGTCTTTGACAATTTCAATCTTTTCTCCATTTATCATAATGCTGCATATAGGTCCAGTTGTGAGGATTTTTGTTTTCTTTATATTGAGATGTAATCCATACTGCAGACTGTATCCTTCAATCTCCATCAGTAAGTACTTCAAGTCATCCTCACTTTCAGCAAGCAAAGTTGTGTCATCAGTGTATCACAGGTTGTTAATGATTCTTCCTCCAGTCCTAATGCCACGTTCTTCTTCATATAGTCCAGCTTCTTGGATTATTTGCTCAGCATACAGATTGAATAAGTATGGTGAAAGGATACAACCCAGATGCACTCCCTTCTTGATTTTAAACCATGCAGTGTTCCATTTTTCTGTTTGAACGACAGCCTCCTAGTCTATGTACAGGTTCCTCATGAGTAAAATCAAGTGTTCAGGAATTCCCATTCTTCTCAATGTTATCTACAATTTTTTATGATCCACAATCAAATGCTTTTGCATAGACAATAAAACACAAAGTAAACATCTTTCTGGTCTTGTTTGCTTTGAGCCAAGATCCATCTGACATCTGCAATGATATCCCTCGTTCCACATCCTATTCTGAATCCAGCCTGCACCTCTGGAAGTTTTCTGTCAATATACTGCTGCAAACGTTTTTGAATTATCTTCAGTAAGAGCTTACTTACATGTGCTGTTAATGATATTGTTCAATAATTTCCACATTCTGTGGGATCACCTTTCTTTAGAATGAGCATAAATATGGATCTGTTCCAGTCAGTTGGCCAGGTAGCTGTCTTCCAAATCTCTTGGCATAACCGAGTGAGTGCCTCCAGTGGAGCATTTGTTTGTTGAAACATCTCAATGGGTATTCCATCAATTCCTGGAGCCTTGTTCTTTGCCAGTTCCCTCAGTGCAGCTTCGACCTCTTCCCTCAATACCATTGGTTCTTGAACAAATGCCACCTCTGGAAATGGATGAACATCGACCAATTCTTTTTGGTGCAGTGACTCTGTGTATTCCTTCCATCTTCTTTTGATGTTTCCTGCATCATTCAATATTTTGCCCATAGAATCTTTCAATACTGCAACTTGAGGCTTAAATTTTTTCCTCAGTTCTTTCA
>NW_006921630.1:10367468-10373757 GCF_000298275.1 Orycteropus afer afer
TAAATTTTTTCCTCAGTTCTTTCAGCTTGAGAAATGCCAAGTGTGTTCTTCCCTTTTGATTTTCTAACTCCAAGTCTTTGCACATTTCATTATAGTAATTGGCTTTATCTGCTTGAGCTGCTCTTTGACATCTTCTGTTCAGCCCTTTTATCTTGTCATTTCTTCTATTTGCTTTAGCTACTCTTCACTCAAGGGCAAGTTTCAGAGTCTCTTCTGACATCCATTTTGGTCTTTTCTTTTTCGTATTTTTAATGACCTTTTGCTTTGTTCATGGATGATGCTCTTGAGCATCCTATGGAGTGGTTCTATTCTGTCCTATAGAGTCAATATGTGTCATAATCCACTTAATGGCAATGGATAGATGGATGGATGGATGCATTGAATTGGTTTGTCAAGATTTTGGCAGAAAATCCATAGAAGAATTAAGTTGAGTAACAGGTAGAGGGTGAATAAAAGGGACTACATATCCCTTTATCGCTTCCAGGCCTGAAGAGCTGAGGAGAGGGACCAGCTACCAGAAACAGGAGAGAAAGAACTATGAGACAGTTCTTACATGAGTAAGAATTATAACAAGTAAAGAGATCTTGTTGTTGTTATGTGCCTTTGAGTCGGCCCTGACTCACAGTGACCCCTCCTTGGGTTGCTGAGGCAGTATCACTACGGAAGTAGATTGCCCAACCTTCCTTCCAAGGAGTGGCTTGTTGGTTTGAACTGCCAGCCTCTTGGTTAGCAGTCAAGTGCCTTAGGCACTATGCTACCAGAGCTCCTAAAGAGATCTTATAGAAGCTTTAATAATCAGTAGAAAGATGCAGCCAATCCATTGTGATTTCAAAGGAGGAAGCAGAGGGAGTAGATATCCTAGCTTCACTCCTGCTGCTTTTCCATCTTTTTCCAAGACTCTTCATTGGATGACTCCAACCCATGGACAAGGGTATCCATTAGTGTGGTCCATATAGGTTAATCTTACAAGGCAGGGTAGAGAAGATCTGGAAAGGCCAATGGAACCTAATGAGCAAATTTCTTAGTGCATTATAATGTATTTACCTTATAAAGCACATCACATATTGTCTCCTTTATGCCTCTTAGCACTTCTGTGGGGCAAGCAGGGTAATCTTATTGTATAGACAAGGAATGTGAGACAAAGAGAGGCTAAGTTAATTAGCCAAAGACACACAGCTGGCAAGTGGGGGAACCACAGTCAACACCTAGGAGATTTGAGCTCTAAATCCAGCATGATGTCCAATAAAACATAATTATCCATGGTCACACATCTTGGTAGTGTCACACTGGACCAGTCCATTAGATCCATAGCCAAGGCTTTCCTCTACGCAGCTTTTGATTAAGGAAAATCCAGAGGCCCCCTTAAAGTTTGTTGGTTCATTTGGGGCTTAGGGGCTCAGACTAGTGTGCTTCTTGGATTAGAATATCCCCTCAGCAAGGCCCTCTGCCTATCTTTGCAAAGATATTAGAGGTATTTGTATATGGTTAAGATTGGCCTATCAGAATTTCTCTGACTGAAAATCTTGCCACCAACCTTATCTCATATCTTTGTTTCACATCCATATAATTCTATAATCACTTCTCATTTCTCACCTCCCTTTTCACACCCACTCTAATGTCAGCCTCATCCTCTTTGGCTTGTATTACTGCAGTAAACTCCTAACTGATGTCCCTGTATCTGCCTTGCCCCAAACAGGCTTATTTCCACACTAGGATGAGTTGGCTCCGACTTGATGGCAGTGAGTTATCAAAATGTAATTCATATAGTTTAACTGGAAATAAGTAAAAGTGAGTGAGGCTTGAAAGCAGATGGCTTTCTGTCTCATTCCAGAGTAACAGTGACTAGGCCTCACGTGATCTGTGCTCCCTTCCCCATTTTTCTCCTCTTTGTGCACTCCACTGCACTCTGCCAGGCACACAGCTGGCTCAGCTGCGCTGCTCCTGCTGCATGTAATAGGTACCTACACAACTTAGTCTCTCCATCTCTGTTAGGCCTTATTTGGTCTTGATATAAAATTTCAACTCTGTTTCCATTTTTTCTTTCCTTAACATTTTATCTGTCTATGTCATGTATAATCCATGCAAAGTACAGACATGCTTCTGTATATATAATATACATCTATTATATATACATATATTTGTATTGTATTTCATATATGTACATAATATATATTTATAAATATGTATACATCTTCATCTATCTATCTATACATATACATATGCACATTTTTAAAAACTTATTTATGATGTTTATTTTCTTTCTCCCTAGCAGGAGAGGAATTTTTGTCTGTTTTATTACTACTATCTCCCCAGTGTCTAGAACACTAGCTGGCTCAATAGACACTTATTGACTGAATGAATCAATAAATCAATCCCAGTTGGAAATGATCCTTCTTTTGATCTTGTCTCAGAATTACCTTGTCTGGTTTGAGATGGATGACTCTGGGTCTTTTGATTTTCATCCTTCTGTTCATTCATTCTCTGCTTATCCTTCAAGGCCCAAATTCTAGTTCTAATCTCCTTGCCTTTATGAATTCTTCCTGATTCAAGCAGAAATAATGAATTTTACCCCACACACACACCTTTCTCTCCTAGACAACTTTTTCATGCTCTGTTATAGTACGTGTCACATTGAAGTTCATCATGCTTGAAGATGAGCTCCTTCAGAACAAAGTATATGATATATTGATCTCTACATTCCCAGCAATTTTCACAGTGTGTGGAATATAGAAAACCCAAAACCCATTGCCATTGAGTTGATTTCGACTCATAGTAACCATATAGAACAGAGTAGAACTGCCCCATAGGGCTTCCAAGGCCGTAAATATTTATAGAAGCAGACTGCCTCATCTTTCTCCTGCAGAATGGCTGGTGAGTTCAAACCACTGACCTTTTGTTTAGCAGCTGAATGCATTAACCACTGCACTACCAGAGTTCCTAGGCGCCCGGGAAATATTTGTCAAATAAATGAAAGTAAGAATGCAGATTAAGCTAGCTCAGGCACTGATGGACAGTTTGTTTGTTTTAGTGTAACAAAAATTGTTCACAAATAGGTAAGGTCTTCAACACGTGAGAGGTACAAGAGAAGACCTATTGAAGAGAAAAATTTGCCTCGAAGAGAAATCCTGAGCATCAAATGAGATTGTGATTTGGGAAAGAACAAAGCACTAATGTCAAGATGTCAAGTAACTCTCCTTGAGTAAATGAATCTATTATACATCTTCTTAAGTAAATATTGATTACTATTTTCTGGGACTGCGGCAGGAGGGAGGGGTTCTTGTATGAGATGCCATTTCAGAGAAGTTAAGGAGTGTCTCTAGATTGATCGATCAAGACTGATGTTCTTCAAAAGACTTCTCCAAAAGGGTAAAAAGAAAACCTACAGGTTAGGAAAAAAATATTTGTCTATGACATAACTGGCAAGGGACTTATCTCCAAATTTATGGAAAATGTCAACACCTCAACACCAAAAAGATGAACAATCCAATTCAAAAACGGGCAAGGGACATGAACACACACTAAAGAAAATGTAAAACAAATTCTGCTTTGTAAATTTTCACCCAAAGCACAATAAAATAAATAAATAAATAAATAAAAATTTAAAAAAGAAGATGTACCAGCAGCCAACAAACAAATGAGGAAATGCTTAGGATCATTAACCATTAGAGAGATGCAAATCAAAACAACAATGAGATATCACCTCACCCCAGCAACAAAAGCAAAGTTCAACAAGACAGAAAATAGCAAATGCTGGCAAGGTGCAGAGAGATTGGAACCCTCATACACTGCTGGTGGAACTTCAAAATGCACAACCATTGTGGAAAACAGTATGGTGTTTCCTTGAAAAACTGAAAATAGAAATAATATTTGCTCCAGCAATTCCATTACCAGGAATATATCCTAAAAAGGTGAGAGATGACACGAACACCCATGTTCATCACAGCACAATTCACTATAGCAAAGAGATGGAAACAACCTAAATGCCCATCAACAGATAAATGGATAACCAAACTATGGTACATTCACACAACCTAATACTATGCAACATTAAAGAATAATGAAGAATACATGAATCATCTCACAACATGGATGAATTTGGAGGACGTTATACTGAGTGAAATAAGTCAAACACAGAAGGACAAATATTGTTTGAGCCCATTACTGTAAAAAGTCAAGGAAAGTTTTACTCAGGGAAGGAAATTCACTTTGTTGGTTACCAGGTTGGCATGGAAGAGGAGGGGACATTTTGGACTAGATGGATGTCACATGTTGATTTGGGTGAGGAAAGGGATGATATGGAAAGAGTCTATGACGAGCATGATGACATTGGAGAAAGGAAGGACACTGAAATGTGCACATAAGATATGGACACCAGAGGCAAATACTATCACATGCACAATACTACATTACCACTAGCACCAAACTCCAGGCTGCAGATAAATACATAGACAGCTGAGAAGATCAAGTGGGAGTAGATGAATAGGAATTTACCCTGGACCAAGGATAGGTTTGGCTGAGATGATCTTACTTATGCACTTGTGCCACAAAAGTAGCCACATACACTACAGAAGCAATAGAAGACAGAGTTGAAGAAACTTCCCAAAGACAAGCAAGCACCTTGAGAGAGAAAATGACCAGGCCTTTGGGCTTGGGACCATAGTCTTAGAGGACATCATGCTCAATTGGCACAACATACCACATAAAAATCTTGTTCTACAACCTACTTTGGTGAGTAGTGACTAGGGTCTTAAAAGCTTTCAAGCAGCCATCTAAGATGCAACTGTTGGTCTCCTCTCATCTGGAGCAAAGAAGAGTGAAGAAAATCAAAGGCATCTAGAAACAATTAGTCCAAGGATAAGATGTACCATGAGGACCTCAGCCTTCACCACCCTGAGCCAGAAGATCTAGATGGTGCCCAGCTACCAATGCCAACCCCTCGGAAAGGTATCAAAACTGGAGATCCTGGGTAGAGTGGTCAAAAATGACCAGAATTACTGGTCAGATAGAGACTGGTAGAACCCCCAAGACTATGACCCTGGGTTACCCTTCTGGCCTAGAAATGGACTCACTTCCATGGATTGGCTCTCAGCACAACAGTAGAAAGACCTACATGCAGAACCTACCCCAAGTTGATGCACCCACCTACGCTAGGGAGATACACCCCTTAGAGCAATCAGCCATGAGACACCAGAGGGTCAGCTTTCGCATAAAGGGAAAGCTAGACAGACAGGAGCACATAGTTAAGAAGGGCACGGGGAAGGGGTAGTCACAGGGAGGGGAAGGAACGAGAGTTTTTTATGGTTGAATTTGGTAAATGGGGCGTGAAATCAAATGTACATGAACTGTTGAATGCAAATCAAATTTGCTTTGAAAATTTGCACCCAAAGTACAATATAAATAAATAAATAAAGACTGATGTTCTTCCAATGTGTCTCCAAATTAGAGTCCAAATGCTCCAGATGACATTACTCCCAGGTGAGCACAGAAGAGAAAGGCAGCAGGCTGAGCACCTACCTCCTAATGCTTATATTATGTTTGGTTTCAGATGCTCAGTCCCTGGTATGATGAATTCCTGGAAGAAGAGGACTACTGGTTTCTTGTATTTACAGTAAGAGGAATCATGAGGTTGAGGAAGAAAAGAGAGTTAGTGCTCTATTAGAAACCTCATTTGTTTTTGTTTTTTTTTTTTTGTCCTAGAGTCAATTGAGGCTTAAGGTATTTCCCAATGTCTAAAGGAGTCCCTCGGTGTTGCAAATGGTTAACACACTCAGCTGCTAACCAAAAAGTTAGATGGTCAAGTTCATCCAGAGGTGCCTTGGAAAATTAGCCATAGAGAACCCAAAAGAACACAGCTCTGTTCTGACAGATGTGGGGTTGCCATGAGTCAGAACCAACAAAATGGCAACTGGTTTAAGTTCTAAAATAAACCTCTCTAGGAAAGAAACTCAGCCCCAGGGTTACAGGTGAGGAGAGACAACTCAGGGACGCCCGAAGTAGCAAGTGGGAAGAGCAGGAGAAAGGGGATTAAAAGCCAGGAAACCAGAGAGAAGAGCAGTCAGCCGAGGGATTAGGTGAGGAGAGGCAACTCAGGCCCGCCCAGAGTAGCAGGGCAGAAGAGCAGGAGAAAGGGGATAAAAAGCCAGGAACCTGGACAGAGGAGCAGTCAGCCCCAGGGACAACTCAGGGACGCACAAAACAGCAGGCCAGAAGAGCAGGAGAAAGGGGATTAAAAGCCAGGAAGCCAGACAGAGGTACAGTCAGCCACAGGGACCCAGGTGGGGGGGATACG
>NW_006921630.1:10376972-10388967 GCF_000298275.1 Orycteropus afer afer
GGAGGGTCAACGAAAGAGGGGGAGGCCTTCAACGAGATGGATTGACACAGTGGCTGCAATGATGGGCTCAAGTATAGCAGGGATTGTGGGGCTGGCGCGGCATTGGGCAGTGTTTCGTTCTGCTGTGCATGGGGTCGCTATGAGTCAGAAACGACTCGACGGCACTTAACAACAACAACAACAACAGGGAAGAAACTCAAGTGCACAAGCTGATTGACTTCATATGGACTATTTCCCTTGTAGAAAATGGGTTCAATTAGAAGAGAGAGAATGTTGGTGTGTCCTGGTTATCTAGTGCTTCTATAAGAGAAATACCACATGTTGATTGCTTTAACAAACAGAAATTTATTTTGTTACAGTTTAGGTGGCTAGAAATCTGAATTCAGGGTGTTGGCTCCGTCAGCCGTGGAGGAAGGTCTTTGTCTCTTTTGAGCTTCTGCTCCTGGGGGATTGTCGTGTGGCTTGTCATCTCTGTTCCCTCATCTCTCTTCTTTAATCTCCTTGTTTAATCTCTTTTATATGTCAAAAGAGTTTGACTAAAGATAGATCCTATGCTAATCCAGCCTCATTGACATAACAAAGGCAACCTACTCCCAAATGGGATTATAACCACAAGCATAGAAATTAAGATTTACAAGACATATTTTGGGGAAACATAATTCTATCCATAACAGTGTGTGAATGAGCAATGATTTTTAATAAATTGAAAATAATCAGCAGAAGTCTATGTGACAGGGAAGCATAGCAGGACTTACCTATTACAAAAACCTCATATCTGGTCTAGTTTCTATAGCAAATGCTCTCCGTCTCTTGTCTTTACCCCCTTCTCTTAGACTCAAAACAGGTTCATGAACATCAAGTGGGATAAAAAAGGAGAGTCTATGAGCAAAGAAGAGAACATTCTCCTTTGTAAGAGGATTCAGGAAGCTCTGAACTTGAGCCAGGGTTTGGCTAACATGGAGGAAATGGATTCTCTGCAGTGGCAAAAGGTAGCTACTGAGAACCTGAGACAAGGCGGGTCTCTCCAGGTAGAACTGAAGTCTCCAGTGTTTCTGACAGGTAAGGGCAAGCACTGGATTTTTTTTTTTTTTTTTTTAAACTTTACTTATAGGCAAGTGAGATATATTAATATTTAGCATTTAGAGATTATTTGCTATGTATCAGCACTGTGCTCATTTGATCTTCAAAATAACCTATGAGGTAAATACTATTGTTGCTAGGTGCTGTTAAGTTGATTCCAACTACTATATCCAGTTTAGAGCTCAGTAACTGAGGCACAGAGTTCTTTGGTGGCACAAACAGTTAAGTGCCCAACTACCAAGCCAAATGTTGGCATTTTGGACCCACCCACAAGTGCCTGGGAAGACAGATTTGGCGATCTGTTTCTAAATTGTTGTAGCTTCAAAAACACTATGGAGCAGTTCTGCTCTGTACACATGGGGTCCCCATGAGTCAGAATCAGCTCAACGGCAACTAACAACAATGAGAAGAACTGAAGCACAGAGAGGGTAAGTGACCTTCCAAAGGTTACCTAATAAGTAGCAGAACTGGGATTTGAATCCAGAAACACTGACTACAAAGCCTCCTACTGACTCTGGAGGGAACCACAGCACTCAAGTTTAATCAGATTCATGCCACCAAAAAAGCATCACCACTGTTATGCTGAATCCTCTATCCTATGCATATAATAGGGAGCTCTGGTGGTGTAGTGCCTAAGGCATTTGACTGCTAACCAGAAGGTTGGCAGTTCAAACCCACCAGCCACTCCTTGGAAGGAAGGTTGGGCAATCTACTTCTGTAGTGAAACTCAAGGAGGCATTGCTATGAGTCGGATCCGACTCAACGGCAGTGGTTTATGCGTATAATAACCATGTTCCATCTCACCACACTTCCCTCAGTATCAGGTCCAAGGCATTTCTATAAATACATTTTTAACAGCCATCCCCACACAGAACATACTGGCCCATCCCAGAATGTGGGGAGCAGTGGTTAGGAGCACAGGCTCTGCTGTCCCAGAGGGCTGAGGTTTCATTGTAGCACTACTATTTGCTGTATAAAATTGAGCAATTTCCTTAGACCTCAGTTTTCTTGTCTGTAAAATGGGAATAACAACAGCTTGATGTAAAGATGACATGAGATGATTTATGAAACTATTATCACATTTGACAATAATAAGAGTCCAATAAATGGTAGCCATATTATTCAAATTGAACAAACTGCTTTACTTACATACACTGAGGCAGTTGGAATACTACAGTACTTCCCAAACTTGGATCCATAATAAGAAATGAATTTGACATCATGACCCAGGGAACATAAACCTGTGTATGCATATATATGAAAGGAGAATTTCACAAAGCAATATTTATCTTTATTACATAAAATGATGCATTCTGATACTTTCTATTCCATTACGTAAAAGCTGACAAGGACTCACTAAATTTATTATTTTGCATACTAATGAGTCATGACTACATTTTGAAAGACATTGATTAAAGTAGAGGGAAAAAAGCACAAGCTTTGAAAATTCCATTCCACCACTCACTAGCTCTGCGAGCCTGCACAATGTGAAGAGGCTTCACCTCTCTGAGCCTCGGTTCCTCATCGATAAAATAGGGAAAATGGCACCTATTTTGCAAGATTGTTGAGAGGATTCAAAGCAATGTATTTGAATAATAAATAGGTGCTCAATAAATGGCACTTGGTAGATTACACAAAAAACATAATGCCCAACTTTTATAAAACTTCTATAAAACTCAAATATGCACTCCACATATAAACCAAGATGTAGTGGATGTTTGCCCTTTGGAAACTCATGCTACATGGGCATGAGTTTCTTAAATCTAGTATGCACGTTGTTGTTAGGTGTCATCAAGTTGGCTCTGACTCATAGCGACCCTATGTACAACAGAATGAAACACTGCCCAGTCCTGTGCCAGCCTCATGATCCCTACTATACCTGAGCCCATCGTTGCAGCCACTGTATCAATCCATGTCATTGAGGGTCTTCCCCTTTTTTTGTTGACTTCTTTACCAAGCATGATATCCTTCTCCATGGAATGGTCCCTTCTGAAAACATGCCCAAAGTAGGTGAGATGAAGTCTGGCCATTCTAGCCATTCTGGCTTCCAAGGTGCACTCCGCTGCACTTCTTCCAGGACAGATTTGTTAGTTCTTTTAGCAGTCCATGGTACTTTCAGTATTCTTCGCCAACAACACAACTCAAAAGTGGCAACTCTTCTTTGGTCTTCCTTATTCATTGTCCAGCTCTCACAGGCATAAGAGGTGATTGAAAATACCATGGCTTGGGCTAGGTCTTTACATCTTTACTTTTCAGCACTTGAAAAGAGGTTTTTTGCTACAGATTTACCCAAAGCAATGCGTCATCTGATGTCTTGACTGCTGCTTCCATTGATGTTGATTGTAGAACCAAGTAATACGAAGTCTTTGAAAACTTCAATCTCTTCTCCATTTATCATGATGCTGCTTATTGGTCCTGTTGTGAGGACATGTGGCTGTTTTTAAAAAAAAAAAAATTAATTCACCCTCAAAGCACAATGATTGGCAACTACTGATGCTATTCAAATATATGAGCTGTCAATTCTGAATGAAATTCAGAACGAGTTGAGGAAGAAGTGTGCATTATCCCTAAATGCATCAAGTTCTTTGAAGTAATATTAAATGTTTGAAATGCATTTTCAACTTCTCCCCACAATAGATGGTTGTTTTGAAGTACTCAACACTGGTTTGGATGAGTTACTTCTTATATATGTCTGAAACAATTCATAACTCTTTCAAAGTCACATTTCAGTTACCCTAGCATCTCTCAAGCAGAAAACTTCCACAGGTCAGATGTTTAAGAAGGGTAAAAAAATCCTCTCATTCTCAAGGGAAAAGGAATCTTTATTTCCTTGCTCCTATTTGGGTCCAAACCAAAACAAACTCAATGTCATTGAGTTGATTCCAACTCATAGCAACTCTATAGGACAGAGTAGACCAGTTCTTTAAGGTTTCCAAGACTGTAATCTTTATGGAACCAGACTGCCACATCTTTCTCCCATGGAGTGTCTGGTGGGTTCAAACCACCAACCTTTCAGTTAACAGCTGAGCACTTTAACCACTGTGCTACCAGGACTTTTAATTTGGTCTGGGAAAGGTGTATCCTTATGGGACACTTCATTAAAGCACTATTGCTCTATTTAAATATATATATATATATATATATATATATATATATATGGGTATATGGATCTTTAAACCCAGAGTAGAAAACTAAACTCTATCCCTGTGTTTTCCAACTTGACAGACATAACAAAAATGTCCTTTGAGGACCTCTGCTATAAGAATCCAAAGTTGGCCATAGAGAAGATCAGTGATGATTACAGAATATATTGTGAAAAAGTACCTGGAATAGGCAAGTGTTTAAATAATAGATTTGAGAGAACCAGGTAAGAGAGAATCTCCAAACTCAAGGGGCATACACCAAACCAGAATTATGTTGCTGTTGTTTGTTTAAAATGGAGGGATGATCAGGAGCAAAGATCAGGAGCAATCTTTTTCCTCCTACAAAGCCAGAAAGAGGATCATGAAAATATGATACAAATGCAAATTGATGATGATGATGATGATGATGATGATGGTAATGATAATGAGTGCTAATTGCTACCTTCTTATCTGGAGTTCCTGGGTGGTGCAGATTTTTTTGCTAACTGAATGGTTGGAGGTTCGAGTCCACCAAGAGGTGACTCAGAAGAAGGGCCTAGAAATCTGCTTTGAAAAAGCAGCCATTCGTAACATACTACACAAAAACATTGTTGTACATACTACTTTGGCGAATAGCGACTGGGATCTTAAAAGCTTGCAAGCAGCCATCTAGATGCAACAGTGTTTCTGTCTTCATTCAGAGCAAAGAAGAACAAGAAAAATCAGAGACATATGGAAACAGCTGGTCCAGGGGATTAGTAGACCATGTGATTCTCAGCCTATATGACCATGAGACCAGAAGAACTAGATGGTGCCTGGCTACCACTGTCAACCACTTGGAGGGGAATTGGTGCAGGAGTTCCTGGATAGAATGGGAGAACAATGTGGAACAAAACTCAAAATCATATATATATATATATATATATATAAACAGGTTTCTTGGTCTGATAGAGCCTGGTGAGACCCCTGAGACTAGGCCTCTGGTTCCCCTTCAGGTCTGGAACTAAACTCACTCTTGCACCTTCCAGCCAAACAATAGACAGGCATATAGGGTGAACATTTACATCAGATAGATACACTCCTTGGAGTGATCAATTGTGGGAGAACAAAAGAGCAGTGTTTGCACAGGGACATAACTCCCGGATGGGAGTGCATGGGAGGGAAGGACACAGGGAAGAGGTAACTATGGGGAGGAAGTGGGAAGAGAGATGTTACATTGTGGGGAACTGCAATCAATGTTGTGAAGCAAAATGTATATGAACTGCTGTATGGAAAATGAATTTGATTTGTAAACTTCCAACCAAATCACAATAAAAATTAAAATATAAAAGAAAAAGCAGCCATTGAAAATGTTATGGAGCACTGTTCTACTCTGACACATGAGGGGTCACCATCAATCAGAGTCAATTCAATGGCAATTGGCCAGTTGTTACCTTCTTATCTAGTTATCACTGTGGAGTTTTAAATAATGTGGATTTGACTAGGTTTCCTGGAGTCAGAGATTTGTGGCATGAGTTTTGTTTGGGAGTCTTATTGTGAGCAATGCTTATAAGGGAATGAGGATTGGACAGAGGGACATGCTGAACTGTGCAGCATTTACAAGCGAGCTCAGCAGATCCCATGTTGTTGTTGTTGTTAAGTGCCTTCGAGTCGTTTCCGACTCATAGCGACCCCATGCACAGCAGAACGAAACACTGCCCAATGCCGCGCCAGCCCCACAATCCCTGCTATACTTGAGCCCATCATCACAGCCACTGTGTCAATCCATCTCGTTGAATGCCTCCCCCTCTTTCATCGACCCTCCACCCTACCAAGCATGACATCCTTCTCCAGGGAATGGTCCCTTCTTACAACATGACCAAAATAGGTGAGACGAAGTCTGGCCATTCTTGCTTCCAAGGACCATTCTGGCTGCACTTCCTCCAGGACAGATCTGTTAGTTCTTTTAGCAGTCCATGATACTTTCAGCATTCTCTGCCAGCACCACAACTCAAAAGCATCAACTCTTCTTCGGTCTTCCTTATTCATTGTCCAGCTCTCACATGCATACAAGGCGATTGGAAATATCATGGCTTGTGTCAGGCGCACCTTAGTCCTCAAGGAGATATCCTTGCTCCTCAGCACTTGATACAGTTCCTTCGCAGTTGACTTTCCCAATACTACACGTCGTCTAATGTCCTGACTGCTGATCCCAAAGGAAGCTCTAAACCAAAAAACAAACACACTGCCCTCAAGTCAGACCCGACTCGTAGTGACCCCTCCTTGGGTTTCTGAGGCAGCATCTCTAAGGAAGTAGATTGTCCAATCCTCCTTCGGAGCAGGGGCTGCTGGGTTTGAACCACCAGCCTTCTGGTTAGCAGTCAAATGCCTTTGGCATATCCTTCACTGAGGTAAGGAGCTTGGGCATTGACTATGATGGATTCTGAGCTGCATGTATAGTGTTTGTTACTAACAGTGTTGAGTTCTTTTTGTTTGTTTAATATTCGACTGGATATGTAGAGAGTGTGTGTTTATTGTGTGTATGTGTGTATGTGACACACTCCAAGTCTTTAACCACTTTTTATATTTTGTTTTCTGTCTTTTGTTTGTTGATTTGTTTATATAGTTCTTATTTTTTTACATATTTTATATGCAAGTCACCAGTCAGTTACATAGTTTGCAAGGATTATCTTCTCTGTCATGGAAACTTTAATGAACAAAACTTTTTAATTTTAATATAGTCCAGTTAAGATTGTTTTCCTTTATTGCTTTACTCCAAGATCACATAGATATTCTCATGTTTTGGATTTTTTTTTCCTAGAAACTTCTTTGCTTTGCCTTTCTTATTTAGATATGCAATCCAACTGGATCTGATTTTTATGTACAGCATGAGATATGAGTACCAACTTTCATTTATTTTATTTTTAATATGGATGTTCAATTGACTTTCACTATTTGTTGAAAAGACTATGCTTTCCCCACTATTTTGTAGTACCACTCCTATTACAAATCAGATTTCCATATCTACATGGTATTGTTTCTGTACTCTTTTGGATGTTGATCTATTTGTCTATCAAATAGATATTGTTGTTGTTGTTGTTATTGTTGTTATGTGCTATCAAGTCAGACCCGACTCACAGTGACCCCTCCTTGGGTTTCTGAGGCAGTATCACTATGGAAGTAGATTGCCCAACCTTCCTTCCGAGGAGTGGCTGATGCGTTTGAACCACCAGCCTTCTGGTTAGCAGTCAAGTGCCTTAGGCACTATGCTACCAAAGCTCCCCAAATAGATACTACACTACTATCTTAATTATGGTACATTTATAATAAACCAAAAAAAAAAAGCCCAAACTCACTGCCATTGAGTCAATTCCAACTCACAGTGACCCCCATTGGGTTTCCAAGGTTGTAAATCTTTACAGAAGCAGACGCCTCATCTTTCTTCTGTGGAGTAGCTGGTGGGTTTGAACCACTTAACTTTTTTGGTTAACAGCCTTAACCACTATACCACCAGAGCTCCTTACATTTTTAATAAGCACTGATAATTCATATAATTAAATCCCCTACTTTATTTTTCTTATTGAAGATTGACATAAGTTTCTCTTAACCCCTCATATTTAGATATAAATATTAAAAGCAGTTTAAAATTTCCATCATTATGATTACATTAAGCCTATAGATCACTTTGAGGAGAGACTGTTGTTAGGTACCATCAGATTGGCTCTGACTCATAGCAACCCTGTGTACAACAGAACAAAACACTGGATTGTGCACCATCCTCACAATCCCTGCTGTGCTTGAGTCCATTGTTGCAGCCACTTTGTCAATCCATCTTGTTGAGGTTCTTCCCCCTTTTCACTGACCCTCTATTTTACCAAGCATGATATCCTTCTCCAGGGAATAGGCCTTTCTGAAAATGACCAAAGTAAGTGAGACAAAGTCTACCCATTCTCACTTCCGAGGAGTATTCCAGCTGCACTTCTTCCAGGACAGATTTGTTCATTCTTCTAGCAGTCCATGGTATTTTCAGTAATTTTTGTCAACACCACAATTCAAAACTATCAACTCTTTGGTCTTCCTTATTCATTGTCTGGCTTTCACATGCATATGAGGTGATTGAAATACCATGGCTTGGGTCAAGCACACCTTAGTCTTCAAAGTGTCATCTTTATTTTATTTATTTATTTATTTTAAGAGCTTGCTTTACATTCAACATAACACATACATTTAGTTTCATTCCCCATTCGCCATGTCCAACCCTAACCCAGTCTCCTCCCCTCCCTACCCTGTAACCCTCCCCCTGTGCTCCTCATATTTATGCACTCCTGATTGTCCTGCATTTCCTCAGTTTGAATGTTGGTCCTCTGGTGCCCTGTGGTCTATTGTTCTAAGGGATGTATTACCATAGAGTATGTGGGTGTGTCATCTTGGGTTGAGTGGTCTGCATGTACATCTTGTTAACTATTGGGCTGACAGCCCTCCCCTGGGGGTAAGTTTTATTCCAGGCTCCGAATGTATTTCAGGGCCATAGTATTGGGAGTCTCACCAGATTTCATCTGACCAGTAATTCTGGTCATTATTGAGTTTTTGGATTATGTTCCACGTTTTCCCTCTCACTCTATCCAGGATCTCCAGATTTGATCCTTTCCTGAGTGATTGGCATTAGTAGCCAGGCACCATCCAGTTCTTCTGGTCTCAAGGGCCATCATGTCCTAAGGCTGATTGCTTCTAAATGCCTTTGTGGGGTTTTTTTTTTTTTTGCATTCTTCTTCACTTCTGACGCTAGTAGACCATTAGCTGCATCTTAGATGGACACTTGAAAGCTTTTAAGACCCCAGTCACTACTCACCATGTAAGATATGGAGCAACCCTTTTATGTATTTTGTTGTGCCAATTGAGTCTGGTGTCCCCCAGTACTATGGTCCTGAGGTAATAGATCTATTGGATCTCTCTCCCATAGTGTCTGGTTTTCTGTGAGGGATTGTCTTCTACTGTTTCGGTAAGGACTGCAGATATTTCTTTAACACTTTGAAGACATCTTTGCAACAGATTTGCCCAGTACAATACAACATCTGATTTCTTGACTACTGCTTCCATTGGTCTTAATTGTGGATCCAAGTAAAATGAAATCTGTGACAACTTCAATATTTTCTCCATTTATTGTGATGCTGCTTATTGGCCCAGTTGCGAGTAATTTTGCTTTCTTTATGTTAAGGTGTAATCCCTAATGCAGACTGTAGTCAGTGTGGATCTTCATCAGTAAATGCTTCAAGTCCTCTTCACTTCCAGCAAGCAAAGGTATGTCATCTGCATATCACAAGTTGTTAAAGAATCTTCCTCCAATCCTGATGCTATGTTCTTTTTCAATTTCTTCTTCTAAAAATCTTCAATTTCTTCATTGTTGGCTTTAGTAGTGATGTGCAAATTTGAATAATAATAGTATTAACTGGTCTTCCTTGTAGGGATATGGATATTATCCTGTCACTGACAGTCCAGCTTCTCAGATTATTTGCTCAGCATACAGATTGAAAAAGCATAGTAAAAGGATACAACCCTGATGCACACTCTTCCTGATTTTAAACCATGCAGTATCCCCTTGTTCTGTTCAAATGATAGCTCTTGGTTTATATAAAAGTTCCTCTTGAGAACATTTAAGTGCTCTGGAATTCCCATTCTTCTCAATATTATCCATAATTGATCCACACAATCGAATGCTTTTGCATAGTCAAAAAACAAAAAACAAAAAACACAAGTAAACATCTTTCTTTTCTGCTTTCAGCCAAGATCCATCTGACATCAGCAATGATATCCCTCTTTCCACATCCTCTTCTGAATCCAGTTTGCATTCTGGAAGTCCCCTGTCAATATAGTGCTGCAACCATTTTTTAATTATCTTCAGCAAGATTTAATTTGTATGTGATATTAATGATATTGTTCAATAATTTCCGCATTCTGTGGGATCACCTTTCTTTGGAATGGATACACATATAGTTCTCTTCTAGTCAGTTGGCCAGATACCTGTCTTCAAAATTTCTTGGCGCAGATGAGTAAGTGCCTCCAGCATGGCATTTGTTTGTTGAAACCTCTCAATGGGTATTCCATCAATTCCTACAGCCTTGTTTTTCACCAATTCCTTCAGTGCAGCTTCAACTTCTTCCTTCAATACCATTGTTTCTTTTTCTTTTTTTATTGCATTTTATTGAAATATAATTTATGTACAGTGAAATACACAAAAATAAAGTGACATGGGTCAATGCTTTTTTTTTCTTTTGCAGTGTTCCCTCCCCCACCCCTGCTAACCAACAAAGAAAGTTTCTTTCCATAAATCCTTGACTTTTTACAATAATGAACTAATACTATATTTGTCCATCTGTGACTGACTTCTTTCACCCAGCACAATGTCCTCCAAGTTCAACCATGTTATGTGGTGTTTTGCAAATTCTACATTATTCTTTAGGATTGTATAGTATTCCATTGTGTGTAAGTACCACAATTTGGTTATCCATTCTTCTGTTGATGTGCATGTAGGTTGTTTCCATCTTTTTGCTATTGTAAACAGTGCTGCGATGAACATGGGTGTGCATGTATCTGTTCTTGTCCTGGCTTTCACTTCTTTAGGATATATACTTACTAATGGGATTGCTGGGTCAAATGGTATTGCAATTCCAGCTTTCTAAGGAATCACCATACTGTTTTCCGCAGTGGGTATATCATTTGACAGTCCCACCAGGAGTGTATGAGCGTCCCAATCTCTCCACATCCTCAACAGCATTTGTTATTTTCTGTCTTGTTGAAGTTTGCCATTGCTGCTGAGGTGAGATAGTATCTCACTGCTATTTTGATTTGCACCTCTCTGATGGCTAATGATCACGAGCATTTCTTCCTATATTTTCTGGCTGCCTGAATATCCTCTTTGGTGAAGTGTCTATTCATGTCTTCTGCACATTTTTAATTGGATTGTTAATCTTTTTGTTGTTGAGGTGTTGGAGTTTTCTATAAATTTTAGAGATAAGTTCCTTGTCAGATACGTAATTATCAACAAGTATGAATTTGTTACTGTCATTTTGTTATGTGCTTTTTCATGGTGTCAATTTCTTTGTTCCACATAATTTTCTGTGCTGAGCTTGTTTTGTTTATGAATCATGTTATCACTTCCTTCATTACTATTGTTTCATTATTTGCTAAATATTTGCACTGGTCCTCTTTTTTATTTTGATGTGAAGGTTTTTCATTTTTCTTTGAGGTTACTCTGTGATTTATAGTTTTCTTCCCAAGTTTAGAACAGTCCGTTCTATCTTGTAGTTGTCTTGACTTCCCTACCTTTTAGAAGTTCTGTAACTACACAGTTTTTTTTTCCCCTCTTTTTGGTTTGTAGTTGTCTTCATTTGTCAATTGATTTCTCTGGTTCTCTGTTTAAAATCTTGTAGGCTTATTTTCTTTGGATACTTCTATAACTGGGTTGGTTTCTGGGTTATGTCATCATGTGTATTAATGGTCAAGTGTTGTTTGCTGTTGTTGGTTCTCTCTGTCCAAAGGACTCCCTTTAGCATCTCTTGTAAGGTTGGTCTGGTTTTAACAAATTCCCTTAATTTCTGCTTATCTACAAATGTCCTAATTTCACCATCATATTTGAGGGACAATTTTGCTGGGTATATAATTCGTGGTTGTAAATTTTTCTCCTTCAGGGTTTCATATATACTATCCCATTGTCTTCTTGCCTGCATGGTTTCTCCCAAGAAAGCTGAGCTTTTTCTTATTGGTTGCTGCTTGTAGGTAACTTTTTGTTTATCCCGTGCTGCTCTCATGATTCTTTT
>NW_006921630.1:10389822-10391276 GCF_000298275.1 Orycteropus afer afer
GTAGTGATACTGCCTTGGAAACCCAAGGAGGGGTCACTATGAGTCGGGTTTGACTCGACGGCACATAACAACAACAACATGTTGGAGTGACTTGCCCATGATTTTCATTTTCTTTGTTTTGTTTTTATGTTATCTACGTAAGCTGGGTACTGTGCTGTGATCCTCTATTCATTAGTTGGCAGCACTTATACAGTCACCACCTGTCTCCTTTCCCATTGTCTGCCTCCCATATGTCCCTGCTGTCCTTGGCAAACGGAGCCTATTCTTATGTCCCTGGAATCCTAATGAGAATGCTTTCACTTTAAATATCCAAAATGACTGCCACTTGTAAAGCTTCAAAATGGCTGTACCTTCAGTCACTTTAAATATCCAAAATGACTGCCACTTGAAAACAATCTAAATGGCTGTGCCCTCCGTACAGCTGAAAGTCCACAGGTCAGGTTGTCCCCCTCCTTGCTGTTTCCCTTCCTAGTCATAGGCCACCAGTGTGGTCTTCCCTGCAGCCCTTGGCAACCAGAGCTGATCTTTAGGTCAATTCTTGGGTCTCAACACCACTTGGAAATATTCAGGCTGTTGGTCCTGTCAGAGTAGCTGACAGTCCACTGCTCTGACCATTTCCATACTCACTGCTTTCATTCAGGTTTTTCCACTAGTTGTGCCTAATCCACTTCTGTATACTTCCTTTCAAAGCTCAGGGCTCCAGGATTGTCTTCTGTATCTCTGTCAATTGGTTTCTCTTTCCTTTGTTGAAGAGAGTCTGTGGAGCTTGTCTGCCTATTCCGCCATCTTACTGGAAGTCCCCAATACCATTGGTTTTTGATCATATACCACCTCCTAAAATAGTTGAAATTTACCAATTCTTTTTCATACAGTGACTCTTTGTATTCCTTTCATCTTCTTTTGATGCTTCCTGCATCATTCATTATTTTGCCCATAGAATCTTTCAGTATTGCAACTTGAGGTCTGAATTTTTTCTTCAGTTTTTTCAACTTGAGAAATGCCAAGTTTGTTCTTCCCTTTTCTTTGTCTAACTCCAGGTCTTTGCACATTTCATTATAATAGTTTACTCTGTCTTCTTGAGCTGTGCTTTTTGAGTTTTCTGTTTGCTCTTTTAACTTGTCATTTCTTCCATTTACTTTAGCTACTCTTCTTTCAACAGCAAGTTTCAAGAGTTTCTCTTGACATCCATTTTGGCCTTTTCTTCCTTTTCTTCCTTTTTAATGGCTTTTTGCTTTCTTCTTGCATAATGTCCTTGATGTCATCCCACAACTTGTCTGGTCTTTGGTCACTGGTATTCAATGCATGAAATCTATTCTTTGGATGGTCTCTAAATTCATGTGGGATATAATCAAGTCATATTTTGGCTCTAGTAGACTTGTTTTCATTTTCTTCAGCTTCAGTTTGAACTTGCATATGAGCAGTTGATGGTCTGTTCCACAATCAGCTCCTGGCCT
>NW_006921630.1:10392404-10396414 GCF_000298275.1 Orycteropus afer afer
CTTACCTGGGTCCCTGCGGCTGACTACACCTCTGTCTGGATTCCTGAGCCTTTTAATCCCCTTTCTCCCGCCCTCCCACCTTGCTGCTTTGGGCATGCCTGGGTTCCCTCTCCTCACCTGGATCCCTGCGGCTGACTGCTCCTCTGTCCAGGTTCCTGGCTTTTAATCCCCTTCCTCCCAATCTACTGCCCTGCTGCTGAATTTGAGGTACAACTTAATATTTTTGCATATGGAAATTCAGTTATCCCAGGATCATTGTTGAAGAGACTATTCTTTCTCATATAAATGGTCTTGGTATCCTTATGAAAAATCAATTTGCTATAGATGTATGTGTTTATTTCTGAGCTCTAAGTCCTATTTCAGTGGTCTATATATCCTTATGTAGCACCACACTGTTCTGACTACTGTAGCTTTGTAATAAGCTTTGGAATCAGGAAGTATGAGTCCTCTAACTTTTTTTTCTCCAAGATTATTTTGACTATCAAGGATAACTTTCAAGTTTATATGTATTTTAGGATTCATTTTCCATTTATATAAAAAAGGCCATTGGAGTTTTCATAGAGATTTCATTGAATCTATAGACCACTTTGGGTAGTGTTGACATGTTAACAGTATTATGTCTTCCAATCCAACACCAGATATCTTCTGAAAGAAGCAGTGTTTTATAGTTTTCAGTGCATGGATTTTTTGGTTAAACTTCTTAAGTATTTTATTCTTTTTGATGTTACCATAAATGAAATTTTTTGCTTAATGTCATTTTCAGAATGTTCATTGCTAGTGTATGGAAGTATAACTGTATAGCTGATGTTGTGTGTTAATCTTGTATTCTGTAACTTGCTGACTTTGTTTATTATCTCTCATAGTTGTGTGTGTGTGTGTGTAATCTTTAGGATTTTTTAATATAAAAGCTCAAGTCACCTTTTAATAGAGATAATTTTACTTCTTCCTTTCTGATTTTACTTCCTCCTTTTTATTTTTTTTCTTGCCTAATTGTGCTGGCTAGGACTTCCAGTGCAATATTACATGTTGTTTTTGTTGTTGTTGTTGTTGTTATATGCTGTTGAGTTGGACCTGACTCATAGCAACCCCTCCTTGAGTTTTCGAGGTGGTATCACTATGAAAGTAGATTGCCCAACCTTACTTCCAAAGAGTGGCTGGTGAGTTTGAACCATCAGCCTTCTGGTTAGCAGTCAAGTGTCTTAGGCACTATGCTACTAGAGCTCCTGCAATATTATATAGAAGTGGCAAAAGCAGACATCCTTGCTCTGTTTCTGATCTTAGGGAGAAAGCTTTAAGTCTTTCACTATTCAGTAAAATGTTACCTGTGGTTTTCTCATAAATGGACTTTAGCATGTAAGTTTCTTTCTATTCCTACAGATTAACACTATTCTTATTCTTAATTACTATTGAGTGTTTGTATCACAAAAGTGTGTTGGATTTTGTCAAATGGGTTTTCTTCATCAGTTTAGATGATCACGTTATTTTTTTCCTTTTCATTCCATTAATGTAGTGTATGACATTAATTAATTTTTTGTAATACACTATATTAATAATGTATTACAAATATTTTTGTATTACATTAATTGATTTTTTATAATAGTGTATTAATAATATATTTTGGATATGTTAATCCACCCTCATATTCACAGGATTCAAAGTTGGTTATCATTCCCTTACTCCTTGGAGTTGCATTTGAAAGCCTAGGATGTTCCTGGCTATCTCTGAATTTCAGGTTTTGTCTTCCCCTGCACTGTAAATGACAAAAGCTCTGCTAAATTTCTCAGTAGCTATTTTCATCATTTTGAAGTGCCTTGACAGTAAGTAATAGTGCCCAAATCTTTCGTTGTTTTCTAAGGGCTTATTGCTTTGCTTTCTGTCTCCAAGTGGCATTAATATTACATGTGTTTTTAGGATAAATAAAATATTGGTGTCAGCTTGTTTACCTTTCTTGTTTTTGCATCCTCTTTGTTTTCTTGACTCTATGCTTCTGTATCATCTTAATTTCTTATACACTTGAGTTTAAAAGTGTGTTATTTTTTTACCCAGCATTTTTAGGTATTTTGTGTTGGAAGGATGTTTTGTTTTATTTTGTTTTGTTTTTAGACTATGTAGTTTTCCAAGGAGCCCTGATAATGCAATGGTTAAGTGCTCAGTTGCTAACTGAAAGGTCAGTGATTCAAACCCACCAAAGTCTCCATAGGAGAAAAGATCTAGTGATCTGCTCCCATAAAGACTACATCCTAGGCAACCCTATGGGGCAGTCAGTTCTACTCTGTCCTATAGGGTCGCTATGAGCCAAAATGGACTCAATGGCACACAACAATAATAATCTTTCATAGTATGGGGTTTATTTTTATGCTGATTGAATTGTATTTCTTTAGATCTAGTATATGTACACATATGATATATATAGAATATATATATATATATATATAGTAATGAGTACTTTTTGTGTGCTGTTTGTCTCTGAAAGTCTTAATAAATCACACAAAAATTTCCTGTGGTGCCTCCTACTAATAAACATTTTAAAGCATTTACTGTATAACTAGGCTCTGTTCTAATTTCTGAGGAGGTTATAAAGATGAATAAATCATCATCCTTGACTTTAATGGGTTTATAACCTATATTTTCTTCTACAATATTAACCTCTTAAAAGAAAAAACAGGAGCTCTGGTAGCATAGTGCCTAAGGCCCTTGACTTCTAACCAGAAGGCTGGAGGTTCAAACCCACCAGCCACTCCTTGGAAGGAAGGTTGGGCAATCCTACTTCCATAGTGATACTGCCTCAGAAACCCAAGGAGGGGTCGCTATGAGTCGGGGCCAACTCAACGGCAAATAACAACGACCAAAAAAAAAAACTCACTGCCATCGAGTCAATTCGACCCATAGCAACCCCTCCTTGGGTTTCCAAGGTGATATCTCTCGGAAGTAGATTGCCCAATCTTCCTTCTGAGGAGTGGCTGGTGGGTTTGAACTGCCAGCCTTCTGGTTAGCAGTCAAATGCCTTAGGCACTACTCTTCTAATACTAACATCTTGTAATCTATTATTTCTCAATAATAATGTTTCAATATTTTTTAAAAATAATGCTTTCTGAATGGCAATAGGGGACCAGAACACTAACTCTGAAGTATGTGTGGTATGATAGAATAAACATTCAACATTTGAGAACTTTGAGATGGAAACAGGGTCCTCAGGAAACAGAACGATTTCAATTAAAGCAAGATGGTGGGGGGAACTCTTGGAAAAGAGGTTGAGAATGTGGAAGTTTGCTGATTTCAAAGATCTTGGGTGGTGCAAGCGGTTTATGATCAGCTGCTAACCTAAAGGTTGGCAGTTCAAATCCACACAGAGGTTTCATGAAAGAAAGGCTTGATGAACTGCTTGCATAAAGATTACAGGCCTATAGAGCAGTTCACCATGAGTTGGAATTGACTCAACTGTAATGGGTTTGGTTTTTGCTAATTATACAGCAAGGGTTCCAGAGGGCAAGTATCAGTGGTGTCAGTGGAGAATGGCTGGTTGCAGGAGGGATGGCACTTATCATTTGACTAATGCAATAACAAGAAGTATAATGGGCCTGGTCTCAGCAGTTTCTCTGAATAAGGTGCCCTAGACCTAGTGCCAACAGACTTAGATAACACAGACTGGACTGATGTTAGTCTCAGGGATGGATATTGTTCTGGTTACCTAGTGCCGCTCTGACATGAATATATCACAAATGGGAAGGCCTTCACAAATAGGAGTTTATTCTTACAATTTGAGGCTTTAAGTCCAAGTTCAAAGTGCCAGGCTCTAGAGGCTGGGTGAAAGCCCCTCAACCTTGGGATCCAGCTCTGCCTCCTGCTCCCGGCCTACTGGAGCTAGAGGCGTTTCTTCACTCAGACAGCTGCTGGCTGCTGAGCCTGAGAAGCCCCAAGGCTGACAAGACAAAAGGCACAGTCTCGATGTTACCAAACCACACAGCAGACCATTAACTTAAGTCCATTGTAAGTCCCAAGGTTGGCAGCAC
>NW_006921630.1:10396543-10402835 GCF_000298275.1 Orycteropus afer afer
ACTCAGCTGCTTGTGGTAGATCCCACCATGGAGTTGATTGCCAGTCTCATCATGGGGAACAACTACAACCAGCTTCCCAGCCACTCAACCAGGCCTACCCAAGTTGACAACAAACATAACCACTGCAGATATCCCTTAGTTTTTGTTCTCAGCAATAATGGCCTGATACAACAGCAGTTGCAGGAACTGTAATTTTTCCACCTGTACCTGATGCCTGATAAACAGCCTTGCTAGTTTTCGCTTTCTTATTCTTTGCAATGCATCTAAGGTATTTGACTGCTAACCAGAAGGCTGGCAGTTCAAACCATCAGCCACTCCTGCGAAGGAAGATTGAGCAAACTATTTCCATAGTGATACTGCCTCAGAAACTCAAGGAAGGGTCGCTATGAGTCGAATCCGACTCCACAGCAGTGAGTTTGTTTGTTTGTTTGTTTTTTAATATTCTTTATAACACAATGTTCCCCAATCTTTCATCAGATTTTACAGTGGAAATTATCAGGCAACCAAGGATTGTTGAAACTACGCAAAGGAAATTGTCCTTTAAAAGGACAAATGCAAGGAAACCCTCAATGAGACCCAGGTAAGATATAGAATCTGATGACCTCTTCTTCTCCAGGAACAAGCTCTCTCTTTAATCTCAACATGTCTATTGATGAACTTATCTTTCTCTGTGTAGTTTTCCAGACCTTTTTTTTTTTCATTGATTACACATATACCGTATTTTGACACTTGTGTGCTTTATAGATTTTTTGCCAACTGTTCCCTCCCTTTATGTGGTATTTTCATAAGCGTGTTATGCTTTTTTTCTCCCCTGTTCAGCATGTTGCTGTAAAATAGTTACCACAACACACTTATAAAAATACCTTGTGTGTGCAGGGGAGGATTCAGTTGGCAAAAAAAAACTTATAGCACACACTTTGTTGTTGTTGTTGTAATATGAGATCAAGTAGATTTAGACTCATAGCGACCCCTCCTTGGGTTTCAGAGGCAGTATCACTACAGAAGTAGATTGCCCCATCTTCCTTCCAAGGAAGGAGTGGCTGGTGGGTTTGAACCACCAGCCTTCTGGTTAGCAGTCAAATGCCTTAGGCACTATACCACCAGAGCTCCTTAGCACACACGTTACTTGTGTAAAAATATGTATGCATTTTTGTATTTTAAATCTTTGTTTCCTAAAATTGGCATGTTGCTGTTGTTGTTAGGTGCCGTCAAGTCGTTTCCACTCATAGTGACCCCATGCACAGCAGAACGAAACACTGTCCGATCCCGTGCCACTTCCACTTCCCTTAGCTCAAGTGATACCTCTAAAATTGGCATGTTGTTGTTGTTGTTGTTGTTATGTGCCGTCGAATAGTGACCCCTCCTTGGGTTTCCAAGGCAATATCACTACAGAAGTAGATTGCCCAGCCTTCCTTCCAAGGAGTGGCTGGTGGGTTTGGACGATCAGCCTTCTGGTTAGCAGGCACTTCACTACACCACCAGAGCTCCCATATATTAGACAGTAACTTTATATTTTCAACTTAATAAATTTTTGTGGACATCTTTTCATGTTAATATGTATAGTTTTATCTCCTTTCATAGTATTGATGTATCATGATTTACTCTTTCAATGGACATTTACATTGTCATTAATTTTTCATTGTTATAAATGTTACCACAGTAAGCATCTTGGTACATATAACCTTGCTTGTTTTGTGTTATTCTCGATTATTTATATACTACTGTGGTAGTCTTTTAACTATTTCCTTATTTCCTATCTCTATCTTTTATCATCAATTCTAGAATCAGCCTCTAGTAAAGTCCCACTGCTAGGGAAATAATCTGTGGACTTACCTTCCAGGAATCTTCATCCCATCTTTTTTCCACTTCCCTTAGCTCAAGTGATACCTCTACATAAAAGTTCTCCAAATTTATGTTTGGTATGTCTTCCCCACCTATGAAACTCTGAACTCCTGAAGATGCCAAATACTTACAATGTACACATTTTACTGCTGCTCACTTTTTAAAGTATATTTCTCATCTTCCTAACTTCACTATGATTTTCTTGAAGGTCATGGCATTCATTCACTAATTCATTTTTTACTTTTATTTTTAATTTTTTTTCTCAGTTCATTTTTTAAAAAAAATTATTTTGTTGTTGTTTTGAGAATATACACAGCAAAACATACACCACCAATCCAACAGCTTCTACCTGTACAATTTAGTGACAATGATACTATTTTTCAAGTTGTGCAACCATTCTCACCCTCCTTTTCTGAGTTGTTCCTCTTTCATTACCAGAAAATGACTGTCCACTAAAGTTCCTATCTAATCCTTCAAGTTGCTATTTGTCAATTTGATTGCATATAGATAGTTCTTAAAAGAGCATAACACTCAATCAAGGCAGACATGTTTTACTGATTAAGCTAAACTATTGTTTGGTTTTCAGAAGACTTCAGGAGATATGTTTGGTTTAAAGTTTAAAAATTTTATCAGGGCAATAGTGTCATGGGTTCATCCACCCTCCATAGTTCCAGAAAGTCTAGATTCCATAAAAATTTGAAATTCTGTTCTGCATTTTCACCCTTTTGATCAGGATTCCTGTATAGAATCTTTGATCCAAATGTTCAGTCATGGTATCCAGACACCATCCAGTCCTTCTGGTATTATGGCACATATTCATGGAGTCAATTAGCCACACATCTATACATTCCTCCTATTCCTGTCTCTCCTTCCTCTGTGGCTCCAGGTGAATAGATCATTTTCATTGTTGTAAATATATCTATCACACAGCTTTTGCAATTCAACTTTTTATAGGTACACAATTTATTGACAGCAATTACAATAATCAGCTGTACAATCTTACCCTTGATCAATGAGAATTTTCCATTGCCCTTAGCCCCCTTTTTCCCTCTTCCTCCTGCCCCTGGTAACCACTAATAACCCTTGGTCTCCATACATTTGTCTTTTTAATAAGTGAATTCTTATGATATTAGTCCTATTGTGAGTGGATTATTTAGTCAGCTTAATGCCTTCAAGCTCCATCCATCCCATAGCACACATCAAGACTTTCACATTGTGTTTATCCATTCATCTGTTGATGGGCATTTAAGTTGTTCCCATCTTTTGGCTATTATGAATAGTGTTGCAATGAACAATGGTGTGTAAGTTTCTGTTTGAGTCTCTGCTTTCAAGTAGAATTGCTGGGTCATATAGTAGTTCTACTTTCAATTTTTTGAGGAACTGCCACACTGTTTTCCACAACAACTATACTATTTTGCATTCCCACCAGCAATGTATAAGCATTCTAATCTTCCCACAGCCTCACCAACATTTATTATTTTCTGTTTTTTGCTTTTGTTTTGTTTTTTAATCTCAACCATCCTAGTGAGC
This sequence comes from Orycteropus afer afer, assembly GCF_000298275.1. Taxonomy (NCBI): domain Eukaryota; kingdom Metazoa; phylum Chordata; class Mammalia; order Tubulidentata; family Orycteropodidae; genus Orycteropus; species Orycteropus afer. The sequence continues at coordinate 10,399,916 of NW_006921630.1, forward strand.
ATGAAATGGCATCACCTTGTGGTTTTTATTTGAATCTCTCTGATGGTTAATGATTCTGAGTATCTGTTCTTGTGTTTGGTGGCCATTTGAATGTTCTCTTTCATGAAACATCTATTCAAGTCCTTTCCTCATTTTCTTATTGGGTTTTATTTTAAGTATTTACTTTTTGGGTTTTTTAAAAATACTATTTTATTTTGTTTTTGGTGAAAGTTCATGCAGAAAATTAGGTTCACATTTAATAATTTCTACACAAATTGTCAATGACATTGGTTACATTTTATACAGTGTGTAACATTCTCATTGTTTCCATTCTAGTTCTTCCCTTTCAAGTAATCTAGTTTCCCTTCCCCTTCATTCATTTACATTTTCATTCAATAATTATCTATTAATTACTAGCTTTATGAAAGATATTCTTCTAGATGATGGTATAAGCACAATAAATCTAGTTATCCTAGTCACTGGTAGAATATTTTGAATAGAAAATGTTTTCTATAAGAATATTTTCCGGAGGTTCCAATAAGATGGCAGAAGAGACAGACAGACCGCACAAACACTCTTCAACAAAGAAAAGGGGAACCATTTAACACAAATATAGAGAATAACCCTGGATTCCTGAGCTTTGAAGGGAAGGATGTAGAAGTGGGCTAAACTCCAACTACCAGAAGAACCTGTATGAAAACACCCAAAGAGGAGACATACAGAGCTGCAGTCTGTCAGCAATCCTGATGTCATGGAGAGCTTGGATATTGCCAATGGTGTTAGGACCTAAGAATTTACCTAAAAATCGGATCTGCTAGCCAGGGGCTGCACAGAGAACTTACTAGTGGCTGGTGAATAAAAGAGGAAGCAGTAAAGAGGAATGTGGGCTTTTGCCTGTCCAGAGGGCACAGCCATTTTGAAAGTTTACAAGCAGTTTGACCATTTTGGATATTTAAAGTGACAGCATTTGCCCAGATTCGAGGGACTTAAGAACAGGCCCCACTTGGTGTGAACCACAAGGACATTCCAGACATGAATGACTAGAAAGTTGCAATATTCCCCTTGGAATATACCTCACACCCACTAAGTGAACAGAGGTGAAGCCGTCCCTCACTCCCACCCACCTTCTGGGCCGGCAGGAATTCCATCTCAGTTTCTATGTTTGTTTGGATGGAGCCTGGGTGCCCTACCACACCCTGCCCAGATTTTATTTTCCTTTTCTTTAATGTGTTTGTTTTAGTCTGTTTTAAAATTATTATTGTTGTTGTTGTCCTTTTTATTATTATTCTTTATTCCTCCCTTCCCATGTTCTACTTTTCAGGTTTTTCTCTCATCCCTGTTCCTGGTTCCCATTTTATTCTTTCTCATGGTTAATTCCATTCCTTGTTTTTCTTTTTACACTTTTCCCTTTTTTTCTTCAGTATTCTCCTACTCTACCTTTTTTCTCTTACTGCTCTCTCCTCGGATATTGTGAGGTTTTTATTTATTTACTTTTGTGGTTATCACTGTGTGTTTGTGCGGTGTGTTTTTTGTCCATTTGCTTTCACTTTTTTGATGATTTTTTGATTGCTGTTTTGTCTAACTGAGTAGGAAACAGCAACAGTGCCCATATGACACAACTACACCCACACCTCCTGCAGCTTCACTTACTGAGTAAGAGACACCACTTCCTTCTCCACCAAATGGCCAACGATAAATGACCACCAAGAGGACCCTGGCTCACCCTTAGCTGCTCTTCACAAACAGTTAACAGAGGTCAAAATACAACAACATCACAATGTCTCAGAGACAACAGACCACTGCAGTCCACACAAAGAAGCAAGATAAAGTGGTAGAAACAAGGGAGCAGGATACAGACCCAGAACACATCCCTGAGGAAGAAGCAGCATTGGAACTCCCTGATAAGGAATTCAAAAGAATTGTACATAGATATCTTGAAAGGATTGAGAAACAGGTCAAGGAAAACACTGACAAAATTATGGAAAACACAGACAAAACCCTAGAACAATTCCAGAAGAAAATACAAGAACAAAATGACAAAATAAATGAAAAATTAGAAATGATTCTAAATCTACAGAGAGAAATCCAGAAGATTAATACTAAATTGTCAGAAATAGATAACACATTGAAAGGGCAAAGGAGTAGAATTGATGCAGTGGAAGACAGAATTAATGAGATTGAAGACAAATACCTGAATACTTCTTTGGAAAGGGATCAATTGGAAAAAAGATCAAAGCAAAATGAAGAAAGCCTAAGGTTCATGTGAAATACCAACAAAAGGAATAACCTACATGTCACTAGAATTCCAGAACAGGAAGAGAAAAATGAAACCACTGAGAAAATTGTCCAAGATTTGTTGGAGGAGAACTTCCCTGATAAGATGAAAGATGAGAATAGATCCATTCAGGACATCCAACAAACCCCAAACAGGATAGACTCCAAAAGAAAATCACCAAGACATATCATCATCAAACTCACCAAAACCAAAGACAAGGAATGAATCATGAGAGCAGCATGGGAAAAATGAAAAGTTGCCTACAAGGGCCAACCAACAAGACTAAGCTCAGATTTCTCAACAGAAACCATGCAGGTGAGAAGACAGTGGGATGGTATATATAAAACCCTAAAAGAGAAAAATTTACAACCCAGAATTATGTGCCTGACAAAATTGTCCCTCAAATATGATGGTGAAATTAGGAGATTTCCAGAGAAGCAGAAATTAATGGAATTTGTTAAATCCAGACCGACCTTACAAGAGATATTAACAAGAGTCCTTTGAACAGAGAACCAATAATAATAGCAAACAGCAACTGACCTTTAATATAAAAGATGATATAACCCAGAAACCAAAACAGCTATGCACATATCCAAAATAAAATAAGCTTACAAGATGTTAAACAGGGAACCAGAGACATCAATTGGCAAGTGAGGACAACTACAA
>NW_006921630.1:10403061-10404499 GCF_000298275.1 Orycteropus afer afer
CACACCTTAGAGACAATGACAAAAATAGACTAAAAATCGAAGTTTGGAAAAAGATCTATTAAGTAAATGGCAACCAAAAAAAGAGAAGGAATAGCAAGATTAATTTCCGATAAAATTGACTTTAAGACAAAAACTACCATATGAAACAAGGAAGGACATTATATAATGATTAAAGGATAAATTGAACAAGAAGATATAATCATAATAAATATCTATGGACCCAACAAAAGAGCCCCAAAATACATAAATCAGACTTTAAAAGAGTGGAAAAGGCAAAAGAGATGTCTCCACAGTCATAGTGGGAGACTTTAATAACCACTTTCAATGAAAGATAGAACTGGAAAGAAACTCAACAAAGACACAGAAGAGCTAAACAACACAATCCACCAATTTGACTTTATAGATATCTACAGAGCACTTCACCCAACAACAGCACGATATACATTCATTTCCAATGCACATGGAACATTCTTCAGGATAGACCATATGTTAGGCCATAAAGCAGGTCTTAAAATTTAAAAACATTGAAATACTGCAAAGCATCTTCCCAGGTCACAATGTTATGAAATTGGAAATCAACAATAGGAAGATCAACAGAAAAAGAGCAAACACATAGAAATTGAAAACACCCTCCTCAGAAATGACTGAGTAATAGAAGAAATAAAAAACAAAATGAAAAAATCCCTTGAATCAAATAAGAATGAAAACACAACACACCAAAATCTTTGGAACATAGCAAAAGCAGTGATCAGAGGCCAATTTATAGTAATACATGCACACATCAAAAAAGAAGAAAGAACCAAAACAAACACCTTAACCCAACATCTCCAACAATTAGAAAAAGAGCAGCAAAAAAAAGTCTACAGTCACCAGAAGAAAGGAAATAATAAAGATTTGAGCAGAAATCAATGAAACAGAAAATAGAAAGACAATAGAAAAAAATCAACAAAACTAGAGATTGATTTTTTGAAAAGACTAATAAAATTGACAAACCTCTGGCAAATTTAACAAATGAAAAAAGAGAGAGAATACAAATAACACAAATAAGACATGAAATGGGTGACATCCCAATAGAACCAACTAAAATATAAAGGCTAATAGGATACTATGAAGAACTATACTCCAATAAATTTGAAAATTTGGAAGAAATTGACAGATTTCTAGAAACACACCACTTACCTAAACTAGCACAGAGTGATGTGGAAAAGTTGAATAGATCCATAATAAAAGAAGAAATTGAACAGGTAATAAAAAAATTACCAACAAATAAGATTCCTGGCCCAGATGGTTTCACAAGAGAATTCTACCAAACATTCAGAGAAGAACTGACACCAATCCTACTCAAATTATTCCAAAACATGTAAAAGGATGGAATCCTCCCAAATTCATTTTATGAAGCAAGCATAACCTTGATACCAAAACCAGGCAAAGACATCAC
>NW_006921630.1:10404849-10407423 GCF_000298275.1 Orycteropus afer afer
AAAGGGAAATCAAAGGCATCCAAATTGGTAAGGAAGAAGTCAAACTATCCCTATTTGCTGATGATATGATCCTATACCTAGAAAACCCAAGAGACTCAGTAAAAAGTCTACTGGAACTAAATGAGAGATTTAGCATTGTGGAAGATACAAGACCAACATCAAAAAATCACTTGGATTCCCCTATATCAGCAGAGATTGCTAAAAAAGAAATAAAGAAATCAATACAATTTACAATAGCTACCAAAATAAAATACTGGAAATAAATCTTACAGGGACACAAAAGACCTGTGCAGAGAAAACTATAAAAAAAACTACTTCTAGAAACCATAAGAGATCTACACAAGTGGAAGAACATCCCACATTCATGGATAGGAAGATTGAACATTGTGAAAATGTCAGTTCTACCCAAAGTAATCCATACATTCAATGCAATCCCAATCCAGATCCCATCAACATTCTTTAAGGATATGGAAAAACCAATCACTAACGTTATGTGGAAAGGAAAAAGATCTCAGACTAGCAAAGCACTATTGAAGAAGAACAAAGCAGGAAGTCTCCCACTGCCAGATCTCAAAATCTACTATACAGTCACAGTAGTCAAAACTGCCTGGTACTGGTACAATGACAGGCACATAAACCAATGGAATAGAATTGAGAACCCAGAAATAGATCCATTGACCTATGGTCAGCTGATTTTTGACAAAGGGCCCAAATCCATTAAATGGGGAATAGAATGTCTGTTTAATAAATGGTGTTAGCAAAACTGGATATCCATTTGCAGAAAAATAAAACAAGACCTGTCCCTCACACCATACATAAAAATGAACTCCAGAGAGATCAAAGACTTAAATGTGAAACCTTAAACTATAAAGTTCCTCAAGGAAACACTATAGGCAAATTTAGGGGCCTTAATATAAAGCATAAACAGACTATCAAGCATAACCCAAAATACACAAACAGCAGAAGATAAATTAGATGATTGGGACCTTCTAAAAATTAAATTTTTATGTTTCCAAAGACTTCTCCAAAAGAGTCAAAAGAGAACCTACAGATTGGAAAAAAATATTTGGCAATGACATATCTGACAAAGGACTTATTTCTAGAATTTATAGAAAACTCCAACATCTCAACAACAAAAAGCCAAAGAATCCAATTGAAAAATGGGCAGAAGACAAGAATAGACACATCACCAAAAAGGATAATTAGTTGGTCAACAAACATATGAAGAAATGCTCATGATCATTAGAGAGATGCAAATCAAAACAATGAGATACCATCTAGCCCCAACACTAGTAGCAAAGTTCAACAAGACAGAAAATAACAAATGCTGGCAAAGATGCAGATTGGGGCAAGCAATGAAACAGCCGAGACTGTAAAAAGGAGATCTGAAGAACAAGGCAATCACAGGGAGTGACTGAATGCTGAAGGCTGCTCAAGAGTGACTGAAGAAGGACTCAGTTCTCTGCTTATCCCTGACTAATCAGGAGACATTGTGCAGACAGAAATGAAAACTAAGGTAGACTTTTAAACTGAAGGAACTTTGAATGCATGCCACATCCAAACACAGATTGCCTTAACAAAATTTGGGGGCCTGATAAGTCTAAGATCTTTAAATAAATAAATAGAGACCTGGACTGACACCTAGGTAGGCAGAATTTAATTTTTTAATTAAATTTAAAAAAAAAAAAAGTGAGCAGATACTTCAGTGGCCATATACTATAGGGGAGACATACTCTACAAAGCAATTTAGTTAATAAAAAACAAAACAAACAAACAAATCAAAAGCAATAACCTTTGGTGGGCAGGAGGTATGGCATGGGAATTAGCTCTAGAATTGCTACATTATCCAAAATGTGCAGTTTTAAACCCATGGGATATTCAAGGACTTCTGGCAAGATGGTAGTAAATGCAGACAAGCTACACTGACCCTCTGCAACAAAGAAGTGAGAAACCAATTGAAACAGATACAGAAGATAATCTGGAACCCTGAGCTTTGAAGGGAAGGATAAAGAAGTGGGTTAAATACCAACTAGTAGAAGTACCTGAATGAAAACGGTGAATAAAGAATAAACAGAGCTTCAGACTGTCAGCTGTCCTGAGGGCACAGCCATTTTGAATATTTGCAAGCAGTGTTACAATCTGGCAGCAATCTAAGAATCGGCTCTGCTCACCAAGGGTGGCATAGGCAAGGACTGCACTGATGGCTGACAACTAGAAAGGAAAACAGCAAAGAAGGAGACAAGCAGAGCCGGGGACCTAAGGGCTATCTTGAGGGCACAGTCATCTTGAACATTTGAAAGCAGCATAGCCATTTTGAATACATGCAAGTGACATTCTGATCTGAGCAGCAATCTAAGAATAGGCTCTACTTGCTGAGGACAACACAGACAACCACACTGGAGGCTGAAGATTAGAAAGGTGTGATATTGCCCTTGTTACTCTTATACCCCACACCCTCTTGGTGAACAGAGTTGTGGCCACCACTCACCTTCACCCACCTTCTTGACCAGCAGGAATTCCATCCTGGTCTGTGCCCTGACAGAGCCTAGGTGCCCTGACCCCACAATTTTGGGG
>NW_006921630.1:10409398-10416873 GCF_000298275.1 Orycteropus afer afer
CCAGAAAACATTCCTGAGGGAGAAGCAGCATTAGAACTCCCAGATAAGGAATTCAAAAGAATTACATTTAGGTACTGCCAAAGAGGCAAGAAGGTGGCATCTTCTGACCTCCTCTAACTACACAAGAGGAGGACAGAATCACTATCAGCAGCCCAATGCCTATTCCTGCAAGGCCAGAGATGCTGTCTCTCTCCAACCCTTTCATCAACCCTGACACCAACTGTCCCTCCCACAGCACTCACTAACTCTCTGCTGGGCTTGACAATTTGTTGCAGTGGCCATGCATCACTCATAGATTATGGGGTTTATTAGGGAAGCAACAGGCTACAACTCAAATTCAGGAATGCACTCAGGATTCAGTTCTTCAGGGCAGTCTCCACTCTGCCGTGCCCTTAGACATGCCTCTGTGGCCCTTGGCCTTTTGTCCTAGCCTCTGCCTCCATGGGCCAGACAAGTCTGCTGCGCCATCTCGTGCCTCTTGGTTCCACCGCTGCTATCTCTCAGCTGGGTGTCTCCCTTTCAGTAACGGGCCGGTCTCTCAGCCATAGGTCGGACTCTCAGTCATGGGTCAGACTCTCAGCCATGCATCTCTCTCAGCCACCAGTGAGAGATATTCCTCCTCTATGCCTCTAGGAGGGCTCACTTTAAACTTGTCAGGGTGGTGAAACCAACCAATCCTAACACAGAATTCCACACACCTGAGAGGGAGCAGACTTCCCAGAAAATTGCTTTGTGCTGCTCTCAACAGAAATACCCCAGGTGGATAACTAACAATCAGGAGCTACTTAGTTGATGGCAAATTCCACCACAGAATTTACAGACTATGGTTAGAAAAGCTATAGTATGTAATTTACTACATTGCAGGTACCTTCAACAGATTGAGAGACAGATCAAGGAAAATACTGACAAGATCGAGGAGAACAATGACAAAATTAAGGAAAACACAGAAAAATCTCTAGAAAAAATTAGGAAAACAATACTAGAACAAACTGACAAAATAAACAAAAAATTAGAAATGATACAAAAACAACCAATAGAAATCCAGATGATTAATACTAAGATTTCAGAAATAGATAATATATTGAATGGGTAAAGAAGTAGAATTGAATCAATGGAAGACAGAATTAATGAGATTGAAGACAAATATATCAATACTCCTTTGTTAAGGGATCAATCAGAAAAGATATTAAAACAAAATGAAGAAAGCCTAAGATTCATGTGGCATGCCATCAAGAGGAATAAGTTACATTTGATCAGAATTTCATAACAGGAAGAAACAAAACCACAGAGAAAACTGTCAAAAATTTATTGGAAAAGAATATCCCTAGTATGATGAAAGATGAGAAAATATCCATTCAAGAAGATCAATGAACCCAAACAGGATAGACCCCCCCAAAAAAATCACCAAGACATGTTATAATCAAAGTCACCAAAACCAAAGACAAAGAATCCTAAAAGCAGCATGAGAAGAATGAAAAGTTGCATACAAAGGGCAACAAATAAGACTAAGCTCAGATTTCTTGGCAGAAACCATGCAGGCAAGAAGGCAATGGGGTGATATGTATAAGACCCCAAAACTGCCAACTAAGAATTATATACCCAGCAAAATCATCCCTCAAATATGATGGTGAAATTAGGACATTTCCAGATAAACAGAAACTAAGGAAATTTGTTAAAGCCAGACTAACCTTACAAGAGATGCTAAAGGGAATACTTCAAACAGAGAACCAACAACAGCAGACAACAACTGAAGATTAATACACATGACGATGTAACCCAGAAACCAACACAGTTATAGAAGTATCCAAAGTAAAATAAGCTTACATGACTGTAAGCAGGGAACCAGAGACATCAATTGGTAAATGAGAACAGCTACAAAAAAAATAAAGGGAATAAATAGTGTAGGTACAGAACTTCCAAGTGAGGAAGTCAAGACAATTATGAGATAGAACAGACTGTTCTGAACTTGGGAATAAAATTACAAATCACAGGTAACCTCAAAAAAAAATGATAAACTTTCACATCAAAATAAAAAAGAGGAGAGGCAAAACTATTTAGCAAATACTAAAACAATACCAATGAAGGAAATGATAACAAAATTAAAAAACAAAATAAGCTCAGCACAGAAAATTGTATGGAACAAAGAAATCAGTAACACCACAAAGACGCGCATAACAAAATGAGCAATAAATTCAGACTTGTCTATAATTATACCAAATGTAAGTGGATTAAATGCACCACTCAAGAGACAGAGAGTTGCAAACTGGATAAGAAAACATGACCCATCTACAAAAGACACATCTTAGAGACAAAGACAAAAATGAGTAAAAATCAAAGGTTGGTAAGAAATATATCAAGCAAATGGTAATCAAAAAAGAGCAGGAGTGGCAATATTCATTTCTGATCAAATAGATTTTAAGACAAAAACAACCACAAGAGACAAGGAAGGACATCATATAATGATTAAAGTATCCATTGAACAAGAGGACATAATCATAATAAATATTTACACACCTAAGGAAAGAGCCCCAAAATACATAAATCAAACATTAAAATAATTGAAAAGACAAATAGATGACTCCACAGTCATAGCAGGAGACTTTAATACACCACTTTCAATGAAAGATAGAACAACTGAAAAGAAACTCAACAAAGACACAGAAGAATTAAACAATACAATCAACCAACTTAACCTTACAGACATCTACAGAGAACTTCACCCAACACAGCACAATATATATTCTTTTCCAGTGCACATAGTACATTCTCCAGGATAGACTGTGTATGTTAGGCCAAAAAGCAAGCCTCAATAAATGTAAAAACGTTGAAGTATTGCAAAGCATATTCTTAGATCACAATGCTATAAATTAGAATCAACACTAGGAAGATCAAAGGAAAAAGAGCAAACACATGGAAACTGAAGAACATCTTCCATAAAACCTACTGGGTAATAGAAGAAATCTTTTGAAAAGATTAAATTAAACCCATGAGACATGCAAAACATAACAGGTTAGTATGGCCCATATCAAGGAACAAAAAAGCAGTCACTAGATACCATTCTGAGATGGTCCAGATGTTGGGCTTATCAGACAAATACTTCAAAGAAATATATTTTAAAAACTAAAGAAAATAATGGTTGAAGAATTATAGGAAAATATGATGACAATCAAAGGCACTCTGGTAGCACTGTGGTTAAGCATTGGGCTGGTAACCAAAAGGTTGGTGGTTTGAATCTATCAGCCACTCCAGGAGACAATGATGAGGTAGTCTGCCTCCATAAGATTTACAGCCTTGGAAACCCTATAGGGTTGCTATGAGTCAGAATTGGCTCAGTGGTAGTGAGTGGGTTATGATGAAAATGGCTTATCAAAAATATACATATATCAACATTGAGATCGAAATTGTAAAATAGAACCAAATAAAAATTCTGGAGTTGAGAAATGCACTAACTGAAATTAAAATTCACCAGAGAAGCTCAATGGCAGATTTGAGTTGCCGTAAGAGTCAGTGAACTTACGGTTAGCTCAATAGATACTATCCAGCCTGAAGAACAAAAGCAAAAAAGACAACCTCAGAGACCTGAGGGACAACTGTCTAGCATACCAACATACAAGTAATGTGAATTCCAGAAGCAGAAGGCAGTCCCTGGGTTACCAACCAGATCAGTTCCTGATTGTGTCTTTAAGTAGAATTTGTAGATGAGATAGAACAGGTGCATAAAGGTCTCATTTAGCCTTACTTCACTAAAAGAAAAGGCTCCAACTCTCTTCAGTGATTAAAAACTACATATGCAACAAGTGAAGGTGTTCGTGATGAAGAATATATTGCCAGTGGGGGCTGGTTCATTTGTTTCAAAGTAAGGGCAAGTTTATATAACAAGAAGAGTTGCTTTAAGTCAGATGTTTGTAACTTGGAGACTGCCTCTGCATTGGTTGAATATGTTCCAAATTTGTTGTAAAACACTAATCTAGACATACAAGAGGTTTAATGAACTCTGTTGCTGTTAGGTGCTGTCAAGTTAGTTCCCACTCATAACAAGTCTATGTACAACAGACTGAAACACTGCCCGGTCTTGTGCCATCCTCACAATTGTTGCCATGTTTGTATCCATCGCTGCAGCCATTGTGTCAATTCATCTCATTGAGAGCCTTCCTTAACAGCTTTGTTCACATCAAAAACAAAGATCAAAGGCAGTGGGATGACATGTTCAAATTAAATCCAACAGAAGCAGAAGGAATTAAATAATAAAATTTATTATTAAATAATAAATAATAAAGATTAGATTGGAAATCAGTAAGAGAAAAATGATAGACAAAATCCAGGCAAGCAAGTTGGTTCTTTGTAAAGATCAACAAAATTAATAAACTGTTAGATATACTGACCAAGAAAAATAAGTGAGAAGACAGAGACTACTCAGTACTGAAAATTATATAGATTGTAAGGAAATGTAAGGAAAAATTTTATGCCCACAAATTAGACAACTTCAATGAAATGGGCAAATTTCAGATTACTAAAAGTGACCCAAAAGAAATAGAAAATCTGAACAAACCCACAACAAGAAAAGAAATTGAATTAGTAATTAAAATATTACCATATAGAAAAGCCAGGCCCAGGTGACTTTGGTGGAAAATTCTATCAAATAGTCAAAGAAGAAATAATACCAATAGTCCATGAACTCTTCGAGGAACTAAATGAAGAGGGAACATTTCCAAACTTATTCTAGGAGGCTAGTGTTATTCTAATACCAACACTTGACAAAGATGTCCAATATCTTGCAAAAATAATAGACCCAAAAATCCTCAACAAAATATTAGTAAGCCAAATCCGGCAACATATAAAAAGGATTATACACCATGACCATGGCATATTTATACCTAGAATGCAAGGTTGGTTTACTATCCAATAATCATTTAATGGGACTTCCTGGTTGGTGAAATATACCTATATATGTGGGAGGGTAGCACATCCCTTTTTAAGACATGAAAATTCTGTGTTGGAACCTTCCTAGAATTTGACCTATGTGTCTCTTCATTTGGGTTTTGTTTGTTTGTTTGTTTTTTGCTGTAATAAAACTGTAATCATATTGAAGTTCTGCTTGTGAGGCAGAAATGTCTACAAAACTATGTTGTTGTTGTTATGTGCCGTCAAGTTGACCTCGACTCATAGCGACCCCTCCTTGGGTTTCCGAGGCAGTATCACTACAGAAGTAGGATTGCTCAACCTTCCTTCCGAGGAGCGGCTGGTGGGTTTGAACTGCCAGCCTTCTGGTTAGCAGTCAAATGCCTTAGACACTATGCTACCAGAGCTCCTATGGATGATACAAAAACTTCACTTGAAATTAAAGAGGATTCTGATACTCAAGGACAGAAAGACTGAATCAACTTTTCCAACCCTGAAAGAATGTCAAGAATAGTAAATGAACCACAAAACTGGATTTCATCAAGAACAAAGATATTAACTATTAAAGAAGCATTTAGATACTTTTCCTAACAGCAGTGTGGACTCAGGGTATCTTTCCTCTCTGTGGAAAAGCAGCTGAAATATAATGGTTAGCAGACTGGGGACAGTGTAGTTGGTGTAGAAATAAGTGAATTTGGGATATAGGGATTTTTACAGAGTGGACTCTGTCTTACCCAGAAGAATCAATCATCAAAATTTCTGGAACCAAAATATTTTATTTCTTTAGGAAACATTTTGTTGTACCATTGTAGCAAGTTTGATCCTCCAGAGCAGATACTGGCCAGTTTGACTGGATTAGTAACTGTGGAACGTGGGTCATTATTAACCTAGGTGATTAAGAAGTCTATGCTGATACAACACTGTGTTCAATTAGAAAAGGGTTTCACCACCTTATGTCTGTTTTTTTCTTATGATCCACTAAACATGCAGATCCATCATTTTGTGTTCCAGATGCTAAAATTATAAGTTGTTTGGTAAAATATGTAATATTTATTGTCTTGAGAAGTTTGATGTATTTGAAGACTGACATAAAAGTTGGAGAACTGACTACATTTTTAAGGAGTTGTATCTATTTACAGAAAAGTAAATGAGACATAGGTATATTTAAGACAACATATATTTGAGTTTTTAAGAATTGAAAATTAAGCTAAAGCATGAAAATATAATTATTCTTTTTCAAAAATGTTTACACACCATATCACAGAAATGCATTTAACTATTTAGGAAAATATATATACAAAAATATTAAAGTGGCTACCTTTTAAGGTGAAGGATTGACAAAAGAGGGGAATGTTCTCAATGAGATGGATTGACACAGTGGCTGCAAAGATGGGCTCAAGTACAGCAAGGATCGTAGAGCTGGTGCGGGACTGAGCAGCGTTTCCTCCTGCTGTGCATAGGGTCGCTATGAGTTGGAGACAACTTGTTGGCACCTAACAACAGCCACCTTTTAAGAGAAGAGTGTGATTGGGAGTAGAAGTGGACTTACAGATTCTTAGATCATTTTATACTCAACATGTATTAGTTACAGAATTAAAAATAAAAGAGAAATAAAAACTTGACATTCCTTATGAAATTTAGAATCATTGATTAAATGTCACACTTGAACAGTGGAAGGAAAACTAGGTGATCAACTTCCATAAAGTTTTACAGTCTCAAAAAGCCAATAGGGGCCACTATGAGTTGGAGCTCTGGTAGCATAGTGGCTAAGACACTTGCCTGCTAACCAGATGGCTGGCGGTTCAAACCCACCAGCCACTCCTCAGAAAGAAGATGGGGCAATTTACTTCCGTAGTGACACTGCCTCGGAAACCCAAGTAGAACTCGCTGGGAATTGGGGCCGACTCAACGGGATATAACAACAACAATGAGTTGGAAACAACTTGATGGCAGTGAGTTTGGGGTTTTTGTTTGTTTGTTTTTTGGAACACTTTAATAAAGTACAAGGTAAAAGAAAGTGGTCTAATAAATCATGTAAAATATTAGCTTTTATTATAAAGACTCATACTCAAATCTTAGCACACCTTTTCACATTCTGTCTCTTTATATAATAATTTTATACAAAATGGAAGCAATAAACAACTAAAAAATTTTAATTAAATGACCCAACCTATATTGGATCAAAGTATTTTTCCCAAAATGTAAAAATTTCTTAAAAGTAAAAAAAAGAAAAAATTACATTAATATATCATGTCAATAAAATAAATGGGTAAAAGTCACATGATTACTCCATTGTTACAGAAAAAGCATTTTACACAATCTAACACCCATTCATGATAATAAATCTCAATGAAAAATCTCAATGAAGCCATCTATGAAAAAATGGTACAAGACTAAATACTTTTTCCCTAAGGTAAGCAAGAAATGGATATCTGGTCTTGCCTCTTCTTTCAGCATTTTACTGTAGGTTTTAACCCATATAATGAGGGGGGAAAAAAAAAATCCAGATTGGAAAAGCAGAAGTAAAACTCTCTTTATTTACAGACAACATGATCCTGTATGTAGGAAATCCTAAG
>NW_006921630.1:10430198-10437697 GCF_000298275.1 Orycteropus afer afer
AAAAAAAAAAAGAAGTTGCTACGCCTGGCTGGGGAGGGTAGGGTTTATAGTCTTGTAGAGGACCTAAGTGGGGACACTAAGGAAATGGTGTGGTCCAATGTTGTTGGCATGGGTCTGCACCTAATTAGCATGAGGGGGCTTCACAGGAGGAAGTTTATCATCACATGGGGCTTTCCAGCCTCGGCAGGTTCGGCCACCTCGGTTGTCTTATCAGGCTGTCTCATCGGGGCCTGACACCTGGAGGAAGCTGCCAACTGAAATGTTGGTGGCTTGAGTTTACTCTGGCTTAACACACATCAAACACAAAAATTAACTCAAAATGGATTAAAAACCTAAAGAGCTGAACTGATGTAAGTTTTGGATAAAAATATAGGAAAAAAATATTTGTGACCTTAGGTTAGGCAAAGATTTCTTAGCTAATATAGACTGGGGGAAGATACTTTAAAATATCTAAAAGTATTTGTATCCAGAATATATAAAGAACTCTTAAAGCTCAATAATAAATATTAATAGCTTAATTTAGAAATGGACAAATGATTTGAATAGACATTTTACCAAATAAGATATACACATGGCTATTATTCATATGAAAAAATACTCAATATCATTAGTCATTAGGGAAATGTAAATTAAAACCACAATGAGATACCTCTTCACACCTACCAAATGTCTACAATAAAAAAAGACCAACAATGACGAATGTCACTGAGAATGTGGAGAAACCTCATACATAGCTGGTGGGAATGTAAAATAATGTAGTCACTTTGTAAAACAATTTGGAAGTTTCTTTTTTTAAAAAAAGGTAAACATAAATTTGCCACAGAAAACCTCAATTCCACCTCTAAGAATCTACCCAAGAGTAATGGAAACTTGTATTCGCACAAAGACTTGCATGCAAATGTTTACAGTAGCATTATTCATAATTGAAAAAAAAATGGAAAACAACTCAGATGGTAAGTGGATAAACAAAATGTATTATGTCCATACAATGAAATATTTCAGCAATAAAAAGAAAAAACTGATAAATGGTAAACAGGTATGAACTGCAAAAACATTCTGCTAAGTAAAAACAAACAAAAAAAATCAGACAGAAGAAACTACATATTTTACAAATCCATTTATATGAAGTATCTAGAAAAGGCAAATCTATGGAAACAGAAAATTGATTATTAGGTGTCTGAGGCTGGGGTTGAGAACAGGGATTAACTGTAAATAGGCAAAAAGTCTCTCATTAGGTTGATGAAAATGTGCTAAAACTAGGATATGGTGATAGTTGTACAATTTGATAAATTAACTTAAGCTCATCAAGTGTACACTTAAAACAAGTGAATTTATTATACCTCAATAAAGTGATTTTTTTCAAAAATTGAAAAGATAGAATCAATTGAACTTAATGACACTTAGATATGTGAGTTGGTAGTAACTGGAAAAGGAAAAATTAAATATTCTGGTTTTCATGTCAGGAAATTAAACTGATGGTAACACCATTCTCTGAAATAGGTAAATAAATGAGAAAGAACAAGTCGGTCAATTGTAAGAATGGGTGGAGAGATGTAAATAATAACTATGACCTAAAGATCCCCAAACCAAACTCACTACCATCAAATCAATTCCAACTCATAAATCAAAAACCAGACTCACTGCCATTGAGTTGGATCCGACTCATAGCAACCACTCCTTGGGTTTCCAAGGCAGTATCACTGTGGAAGTAGATTGCCCCATCTTCCATCCAAGGTGTGGCTGGTGGGTTTGAAGCGTCAGCCTTCTGGTTAGCAGTCAACTGCCTTAGGCACTACGCTACCAGAGCTCCCATTCCTACTCATAGTGACCCCCATTAGGTTTCCAAGGATATAACTCTTTACAGAAGCAGACTGCTCCATCTGTCTTCTGTGGAGTAGCTGGTGGGTTTGAATCACCGACCTTTTGGTTAGCAACCAAATGCCTTAACCACTACACCACCTGAGCTCCTGATGACCTAAAAAAGGAGTTGAAACTTGGAAATGGAGCTCAGGGGAGAGATTCAGAACTAGATAGAGTTTCACCAGCCTTCCTCATATCAATGAAAATTGGAATCACAGAGGAGGCAGAGGTTACCCAAAGAAAAACCATAGGCAAAAAGAGACAGGATGGAGGCTGCAACTTTAGGAGCACCTATATTTAAGGAAAGGAGCCCTGGTGGCACAATGGTTAACCTCAACTGTTAATGAAAGGTTGGCAGTTTGAACTCACCCAGAGGCTATGTGAGATCTGATGATCTGCTCCTATAAAGAGCACGGCCTAGAAAAGCCTGTGGGGCAGTTCCACTCTGTCATGTGGGGTTGCTAATGAGTCAAAAATTGACTCTACACATCTAACAACAATAACATATTTAAGGAGCCATGAAAGAAGAATATAGTAGTGGAAATTTGGAAATATTGGTCAATCACTCTCATATCAGCCATGTTTGGCCTCACAGAAATGGCTACCAATGAGGGGTTGTTTTATATCCATAATGTAAGAAAGAGCGTTTCCCTGAAAGAAAAAGAAAAAATTATCCTTTTTAAAACATATCCCCACACTGTTTTCCACTGATGCTGTCAAATGATTAAACCAAGTTTAGGAAGGGCATATAAAGGTTCAAGTTTATCTCTAAGGAAACAGGCAATTTAACTTACTCATCACTATGCCCTTCACCCATGACTATTGACCCTGTGGTTTGGGAGATGCCCTTCTTCATTTCCTAATCACTACAGAATCCAGGGTCACCATCCTTCTCTCTCCACAAATGATGTTTTTTGTTTGCCAGAAATTTGACAGAAGTCCTCCTAAATACACACCACTTGGACTACTTCAAGGAGTTCCTCAGAGAACGGAAGGCTGACAGCCCATTGCAATTCTTGTTAGCCATCCAGAAGATCAGTGTTGAGACCAATGAAAAGCTTTACAAGTCTCTCCTTGAAAATGTAATCCGGACTTTTTTCCATGGCAGAGTCTCTGCTGGTATGCACCCCCTTCGCCATTGCCTTCTTTCCTCAGGGCCTTAGGAGAACAGTTTAAGAAAGAGCCTGTTTTATGTGAGCACTGTGAGTAAGCAGAACAGTGCACAGCCATGTGGGATAGAATTGAGAAACAAAGATTAAACAGAACAGTGAAGGAAGAGAAAAACAACAATAAATCCAAACTAATAACACTAGTAAAAGAAGCCAAGGGCAAGACACCTGTACATGTGTCTTATCATTTAAATATTTGCAAAAATTTTACTGTGGTGAAATACATCTAAAAAAAATTCAACCATTTTATATGTACAATTATTCTCTTTAGACTATATTTAATCCTTAAAATAACATTGGAATGTAGGGATAGATAGGTTCATTTTACCAATAAGAAAGACGACACACAGAGAAGGGAAATAACTTGTCCAATTGGTGGGATTTAAATTCAAACTCAAGTATTTTGACCCTCAAATCAACTAGGCTGCAGTTAGATACAAAGGCAAAGTTCGAGTACGCACCATGCATGGGTTGTGAATAGAGTTGCACTGAGAAGGAGATCTGTCTGCTTGAAAATCTTTGTTTCATAAATGTTGTCTTGTTTTCTAGTTGCCTAGGGTGGGAGGGTAAATTTGGCCCATTTACATTTATCTTGCAAATAATTCTAGAGAGAAAAAACGGGGGAGTGTGATACCACCCCAGAAGTAACTAAATCTATGGCAACAGCAAGGAGACTTCAACCTCCAGTTTGGAATAGATGGGAAGGGAGAATAGTTTTTGTGTGTTTATTAATTTGTATTTTTTTGCTGTGGTAAACCAAGATAACATTATAAATTTTATGAAAATAGAAAAAAGAGGTAAAATTGGCATATCTTGATTTGTAAAAAATATTGACTCGTTGAGCCCAGGATGTTGAGTCTTGTACATAATTTTGAATAAGATACAAGAGAAAGAGAAGTATCAGATCCAATTCCTGCTAAGTTTTCAAGTCTTATTATTTCCCACAGCTACCTCTGAACGCTTGGAGAATCATGCTGCTCTTACTGAATTGATTTGTAATCTTCAATTCTCCACCTGCTCCAGCAACTTAACTTTTCTTTCACTCTTCTGCTTGCTCTTTATTTCCTACCACCCACTAAAAAGAAAATATCAAACAAGCTACAGAAAAGAGTCCTTTAAAAATATCTTTCCACTTAAGCATTCATTGGTTGTGCTTAAGGGGACACAGGGATGTAAACAAATATTTGTTTTACAAATACACTTGCACCTAACTTTCCAAATGTGCTTTTTGAGATTTTCAAATTGTTGTTACGGTGGGGTGGGGGTGTTCACTGAGATTCACTGAGACAGTGAGGTTCTAAGATGAAACCCTAGCTACCTCAGAAATGGTAGGCAAGAGGATGATTTTCTTTTTCTCTCTTGCAATTTTTTAGAAGAATTGCTGCAGTGCAATGCTCCTATCATCAAAGAAATCTCTCACATGCGTCAAGTCAGCACAACCACATTGTTAACGGTCCAGGGCTATGTCATGAAATCTCTGGAAGAAAAGTGGTGAGTATACTCAGTGATGACCCTGCCTCTTTCTGCAGCTGCTCACTGGCTTCTGAAAACCACATTGATCAAGAAGTATCAGAGTCCAGTGTCAGAGCCTCCTAGCAAAAGACAAAACCAAACTTACATTGAAACCTCTACCTACCCACACATGTACACACATATTTCTGTTGATTTGCCGTAAAAAGGAAAAACACAGTATTCATCAGGAAGGATAGGCTGACATAGGCAAAGGACTGAAAGGGTAAGAAGAGTATTTTTTTATCTCACTACTCTTCACATTTCTAATCCATTGTTGTTGAGTTGTTCCAACTTATAGCGACCCTCTATGACAGAGGAACTGCCCCCCATATCATTCCCAAGGCTGAAATCTTTACAAGGAGCCCTGGTGGTGCAGTGGTTAAACACTCAGCTAACTGAAAGTTCGGGGAAGTTCAAATGCACCAGCTGCTCTGTGGGAGGAAGATGTGGCAGTCTGCTTCCATCAAGATTACAGGCCTGGAAACTCTGTGTGGCAATTCTAATCTATCCTATAAGGTCACTAGGGTTGGAATTAACTCAGTGGCAATGGGTTTGGTTTTTTTAATCTTTGTGGAAGCAGACTCCATAACTTTTACCTGCTGACTCTGGTGAGTTCGAACCACCAACCTTACAGTTAGTAGCTAAGTGCTTAACCATTGTGCCAACAGGGCTCCTTTTTTACATTTCTACTTCCTCCAAGCTGACACAGCTTTGCTCTGACTGGTATCTTTCACGTGCTAACCTTTTACACTCTTTAATATTCTTGGTCTTCATTGGCAGGTTTAAAGATTACCAAGACCTGTTCCCATTGCGTCCTCTGGAGGTGGAAACTGAAGTGCAAGCTTCCCCAAGGAAGCCCTCAAGGACAGCAACAACGTACCTACAGGGATCACAGGTCAGTGAGGAAGAAAGGGAAAACAAAATCCTGTGAACAAGAAAAGCACTGCCTGTGCATTATCCTCACTACTTGTCTGTCAATTTGTCACACTGTGATGGCTTGCATGTTGTTATGATACTGGAAGTTACACCACCAGTATTTAAAAATCCTATCAGGGTCACCCCTTCTGCAGCTTCTGCAGTCTGAAGTTGACCGAATATGCAATCAAGATGTGTTATTTATCACTGGTGACTGGAATGCAAAAGTTGGAAACAAAGAAGAATCACCAGTAGTTGGAAAAGTTGGCCTTGGTCACACAAATGATGCTAGAAATCGCATGATAGAATTTTGTAAGACCAACAACTTGTTCATTCAAATACATATTTTCAACAACACAAATGGCAGCTGTACACATGGGCTTCACAAGATGGAATACACAGGAATCAGATTGACTAAATCTGTGACAAGAGACAATGGAAAACTCAGTATCTTCAGCCAAAACCAGACCAGGAGCTGACTGTGAAACAGACCATCAACCGCTCATATGTAAGTTCAACCTGAAGTTAAAGGCAATTAAAAAAAGTCCACGAGAGCCAAAATATGATCTTGAATATATCCCTCCTGAATTTAGAGACCATCTAAAGAATAGATTTGGTGCATTGAACACCAAAGACCAAAAACCAGAAGAACTGTGGGATGACATCAAGAATATCATCCATCCGATAAGATGGTGGAATAGGCAGACAAGCGACACAGACCTTCTTCAATAAAGAAAAGAAAAAACAATTGATAGAGATACAGAAGGCAATCCTGGAGCCCTGAGCTTTGAAAAGAACTATGCAGAAGTGGATTAGGCACCAACTAGTAGAAAAACCTGAACAAAAACTGAGTACAGAGATGGTTGGAGCTGAAGACCATCAGCTAATCTGATGGGACCAACAGCCTGAATATTTCCAAGTGGTGTTGGGACCTGAGAATTTACCTAAAGAGCAACCCTAGTCACCAAGGGCTGCAGGGACAACTGTGCTGGTGGCCTATGACTAGGAAGGGAAACAGCAAGGAGGGAGGCAACCTGAACTGTTGACTTTCCGCTGTCCAGAGGGTGCAGCCATTTTGATTGTTTACACATGGCAGCCATTTTGGATATTTAAAGTGACCGACAGTGCAGCCATTTTGAATGTTTACAAGTGGCAACCATTTTGAATTTTAAAATGATAGCATTCTCATTCAGATTCCAGGAACCTAAGAATGGGCTCTGTTTGCCAAGGTCGGCAGGGATATACGAGAGGCTGACAACAGGAAAGGAGATAGGTGGTGAGTGTACAAGTGCTGTTAACTAGCGAATAGAGGAGCACAGTACCCTGCTTGCATAGATAACATACAAACAAAACAAAGAAAATGAAAATCGAGCATCCTCATTCAGATTCCAGGGACCCAGGAATAGGCTTTGTTTGCCAAGGGCGGCAGGGACATACAAGAGGCTGACAACAGGAAAGTAGATAGATGGTGAGTATATAAGTGCTGCCTTCTAGCAAATAGAGGAACACAGCACAGTACCCTGCTTGCATAGATAATATACAAAGAAAACGAAAATCATGGGCAAGTCACTCCAACATGCAATCACCAATTAAATATAAACATAAAAATGTCACAATGCCTCAGAGACAACAGAGCATCACAGTCCACACAAAGAAGCAAAATAAAGCAGGAGAAACAAGGAATCAATATACGGACCCAAAACACATCTGTGAAGAAGATGCAGTATTGAAACTCCTTGATAAGGAACTCAAAAGAATTATAATTTAGGTATCTTCAACGAATTTAGAGACAGATCAAGGAAAACACAGAGAAAACCCTAGAACAATTTCAAAAGACAATACAAGAACAAAATGACAAAATAAATGAAAAATTACATATCTGGCAAAGGACTCATCTCTAAGATTTATAGCAGATGAGTGATGACCAAACCATGGTACATACACATAATGGAATGCTATGCAGCACTTAAGAATAATGTAGAGTCTGCAAAACACTGCATAATATGGATGAACTTAGAGGACATTATGCTGAGTAAAATAAGT
>NW_006921630.1:10438237-10446045 GCF_000298275.1 Orycteropus afer afer
AGTCACTGTACCAAAAAGAACTGGTAGATCTTCATCCATTTCAGGAGGTGCCATATGATCAAGAACCAATGGGACTAAAGGAAGAAGTCAAACCTGCACTAAAGGAATTGGTGAAGAACAAGGCTCCAGGAATTGGCGGAATATCCATTGAGATGTTTCAACATATGGATACACTACTGGAGGCACTCACTTGGTTATGCCAAGAGATGTGAAAGACATCTACCTGGCCAACTGATTGGAAGAGATCTGTATTTGTACCCATCCTAAAGAAAGGTGATCCCACAGAATGTGGAAATTATCAAACAATGTCATTAATATCGCACTCAAGTAAGATCTTACTGAAGATAATTCAAAAACAGTTGCAGCAGTAGATTGACAGAGAACTCCCAGACATGCAAGCTGGATTCAGAAGAGGTAGTGGAACAAGGGATATCATAACTGCTGTCAGGTGGATCTTGGCTCAAGGTAAAAAATACCAGAAAGATGTGTACTTGTGTTTTATTGACTATGCAAAGGCATTTGATTGTGTGGATCATAACAAATTGTGGATGAGATTGAGAAAAATGGGAAATCCAGAACACTTGATTGTGCTCATGAGGAATCTCTACCTTGACCAGGAGGCTGTTGTTTGAATAGAACAAGGGGACACTGCATTGTTTAAAATCAAGAAGCGAGTGCATTAAGGTTGTATCCTACTTATTCAGTCTATATGCTGAGCAAATAATCCAAGAAGCTGGACTATATGAAGATGAACATGGCATCAAGATTAGAGGAAGAATCATTAACAACCTGAGATATGCTGACGACACAACTTTGCTTGCTGAAAGTGAGGATGACTTGAAGCACTTACTGATGAAGATTAAAGTACAGTCTGCAGTATGGATTACATCTCAATATAAAGAAAACAAAAATCCTCATGACTGGACCTATAAGCAGCATCATGATAAATGAAGAAAAGATTGAAGACTTCACGTTGCTTCATTCTAAAATCGACGCCAATGGAAGCAGCAGTCAGGACATTAGATAATGTATATCACTGGGCAAGTCAGCTGCAAAGGACCTCTTTCAAGTGCCGAGGAGCAAGGATGTCTCCTTGAGGACTAAGGTGCACCTGACACAAGCCATGATATTTTCAATTGCCTCATATACATGTGAGAGCTGGATAATGAATAAGGAAGACTGAAGAAGAATTGATGCTTTTGAGTTGTGGTGCTGGCAAAGAATGCTGAAAGTACCATGGACTGCTAAAAGAACTAACAGATCTGTCCTGGAGGAAGTGCAGCTGAAATGCTCCTTGGAAGCAAGAATGTCCAGACTTCCTCTCACCTACTTTGGTCATGTTGTCAGAAGGGACCATTCCCTGGAGAAGGATGTCATGCTTGGTAAGGTGG
Organism: Orycteropus afer afer; assembly: GCF_000298275.1. Lineage (NCBI taxonomy): Eukaryota > Metazoa > Chordata > Mammalia > Tubulidentata > Orycteropodidae > Orycteropus > Orycteropus afer. Next base: position 10,439,629 of record NW_006921630.1, read on the forward strand.
AAGGTTGACAAAAAAGGAGAAGGCCCTCAACACAATGAATTGACACAGTGGCTGTGACTATGGGCTCAAGTATAGCAAGGATCATTTAGCTGGTGTGGGACAGGGTGGTGTTTTTTTCTGCTATGCATAGGGTCACTATGAGTTGGACACGACTGGACAGCACCTAACAACAACAACAACAACAACAACAGAGTCACCCACGGTGGACAGGTTTAAGTGGAGCTTTCAGACTAAAACCAACTAGAAAGAAAGGATTGATGATTTTCTTCTGAAAAGTACCCAGTAAAAACCATATGGATCATAAGAGGCTATTGTTTGACACAGTGCTGGAAGATGTGCCCTGAGTTTGGAAGATACTCAAAACACACAGTGGCCAAACAGTGGACCCAAGCAAACAAGTGGTCATGAAGATGTTGCAGGACTGAGCAATGTTCTGTTCTGTTGTTCTTGAGTCGCAGCCAACTCAACAACTAACAACAACATACATTATCCACTCTACAAGAGATTTTTCACTGCTAGCCTATTTAATCACCAAAATAATTACCTTTTGGAATAGGTTTGAACTGAAATCCCTGTTTTACAAAGGAAGAATCTGAGGCTCAGAAAAATTGTTACACTGAGACTTCGAGGAGTCAATCTCTTCTCTATGCATGATTAGGACCAGAGTCAAACACACGGAGAACAAAATGTCAGTTTTATTACTGCTGAAAGCTATTTTGGAGATCATGGACTGGCCAAATAGGTTTGATAACATTTCCTACATTCAAATTAGATTTCCTCACAAACCCAGTCACTGGAATATATGAACAATTTAGACCTCTCCTTACCAGGGTGAGCCCCTTACTATAGGACAAAAGGCAAACCTGGGAACAAGTCCTCTGCAGACAAGCAAATCTCAGAGAGAAAATGCAAAGGACATACACATTTTCTTCTTCCAAAGTCATCAATTAACTAGCTTGCACCTTTCAAAGGAGGAGAGAATAAGGGGAGATAGGAATATTATTCGAGAAAGTTTCTTCACATGGTATGAGCAAAGAAAAATATGTATCCCCCTTAAACACAGTTACTCATTGTGTTGTAGAGCAGGTTAGTATCAGAAAAAATTTGAGCCCTACTCTGATTCTATGTGAAAATATATCTGAATGCCTTAGCCCACTGATCCACACTATTTCAGAAACATGACAATGTATTGCCCTCTTTCTCCTCTGTACTTCATACATAAATCCACTCCATGCCATGAGTCAATTCCAATTTGTGGTGACTCCCATGTGTGTAGAGCAGAACTGCTCCACAGGGTATTCAAGGCTGAGAATTTCCAGAAGCCAATCACCAGGCTTCTAGGTAGATAAGAACTGCAAACACTTTGACTAGCAATGAAGCACTGAGATATTTGTCCACCCATGGACTCCGAATGATCATATAGGATATTAAAAAGAGTACTATACCTGGAACTAGGACACTTCATTTTAATTTCAGGTATGTGTTTTGCTTCATGACTTTAGACAAGAAAAGATCAAAGGAAATCAACATGTCCTAAATGCCTACTTTTTGCCAAGCATTGCATTAGGGTTTACATACATAATCTTAACTCTCTCCACAATGCTGAAGACTGTTGTGGTTTGGTTTGGTTTGGTTTTGCTTTCCACACATGGAGACATTGAAATACAGATTAAGTAAATTGACCCAAATTACACAATTAGGGAGAAGTGAGGCTCCAGACTCCAAGTTTCTGATCCCAAATCTGGTGTTTCTCTATTTCACTCCTGGCTCTCTGAAGCCATGCTTAGATTGTTTCTCTCAGTAGAATAAGACAAGTGAATTAGATGCTTAATGATAATTTTTCTGGCTCTAAAAAGCATCTTCTTGAGGGGTAAATGAACTGAGAATGGTCACTTCTCATCTACTAAGTGAAATAGAAACTTATCAAATGCCTTTTTAGCAAGTGTGTATATATGTCTTAGTTATCTAGTGCTGCTATAAAGAAATACAACAAGTGGATGGCTTTAACAAATAAATTTATTTTCCCACAGTGTAGGAGGCTAGAAGTCCAAATTCAGAGTGCCAGCTCTAGGGGAGGGCTTTCTCTCTGTGTCAGCTCTGGGGAAAGGTCTTTGTCGCTTCAGCTCCTATTTCTTGGTTTCCTGGATATCTCCATGTGTCTTGGCATCTATCTTTTCACTCTCCCTGGTGGCTTGCTTGTTTTATCTCTTTTATATCCCAAAAGAGATTGGCTCAAGACACACCCTACACTAATACTGCCTTACTAGCATAACAAAGACAACTCATTCCCAAATAGGATTATAACCACTGGCATGTTGTTGTTATGTGCCCTCAAGTCGGACTTGACTCATGGCGACCCCTCCTTGGGTTTCTGAGGCAGTATCACTACAGAAGTAGATTGCCCAATCTTCCTTCTGAGGAGTGGCTGGTGGGTTTGAACTGCCAGCCTCCTGGTTAGCAGTCAAGTGCCTTAGGCACTATGCTGCCAGAGCTCCCAACCACCGGCACAGAGGGTAGAATTTACAATACATATTTTGGGGAGACACAATTCAATCAATAACAGTGTGTGAGTGTGTGCATGAAATTTTTTTAAGTGCTTAGACATGGTTTTACTCATTTTCTTATTTCTTCAGTATTTCAAAGTCTTTCTAAACCATTATCCCCTTCTTGTGAGTCATGACTATCTCTTCACTTCCTGTTTGTAGCTCTCACACTGTCTGCCCATCACTACATCTCAGATTTTCACTTTTGAAAGGCTGTGGTTGAAGGAACATGGCCCTAGCCACACCTGGTTGAAGTCAGAGTCTTACAACCCCCAGCTGTTTAATCTGGGGCAAGCTCTCTGACCTGAGTTCCTGCTATAAATTAATCCTTTATAGAGGTGTTGTAAGGAATAAATGTAATGAATGTCAAGTTTCTAGCACACAGTAGACTCTCATGAACTGCAGCTACACTAATGAATGCTATACCTCTCTTTCCTTCTCCAGAAGAGAGCCTGGCTGAAAATGGTCAGCTTTATCAAGAGCTTTTGCAAGTACCGCAGATATATGTTGGATCATGATAAGCGCCAGGAATTTGAAGACTATCTTTATGTGGAACTGCACAATAACAAGGAAAGTAAGTCACTTTACTATTTAATTCTCTTCCTCACTGGTATTTCATCCACAAGGACTAGCCCAGATAGGAACCTGCAGCACTTATTGCTTGGTGCCATGTTTGTGCCAGCCTGAGGACTACCAAGAACTCCAGATCCTGGATGCAAAGGATCTCCAGATCTCAGGCCTGCTGAGAGAGGATGCCAACTCATAGCTTCTGCTCAAGGAGTAGTCCAAAGCACTACTAGAGCTTCTGTTTCATGGACCTGGTTCTTTATGTTGTTTAATTTGGTTTGTAAAAAAGTCTTTTAAAATCTCTGCTTCCAAAATTAATTTTTAACAAAAGTTGCTGAGTTTATTTTAATTCATGCCAACCATGTATGTCAGGGTGGAACTATGCTACATAGGGTTTTTGAGGGCTGATTTTTCTAAAGTAGATCACCAGGCCTTTCTTTGAGGCACCTCTGGGTCAAGCACCTCATAACAAGTCCCTGGATGATGCAAACATTGAACACACTCAGCTGCTAACTGAAAGGCTGGGGGTTCTAGTCCACCCACCGGTGCCTTAAAAGCAAGGCTTGGTGATCTACTTTTGAAAAATGAGCCCTTGGGTGGCCATGAGTTACAGATGATGTGAGGGCAATTGCTTTGACTAGAATAAAGTCACCCTTTACTGATTTCAAAAGTACTTCCCTCATTTGTACTGAGTTTCTATAGTTCAGGGGTCCTGGAGATCCTGACTTATATTAATATGTATTTCTGCTCTACTCTGTTTTCCTAAAGTATGTACATCAGTTAAGCTGGTTGTATAGTCATTGGAAAATTTTAGTATCTAGGCTCAGTGTCTCTAACATCACATGAATTCAACAGCTGTTCATTTATTTAGTAGGTATTTATAAATTACCTTCTATGTGTTACACACTCTGCTAGATGCAGAGGATAAAGCAATAAACAAGATAGATACTGTCCCTGTCAGAGTCCCTGGGTGATGCAAATGGTTAACACATTTGTCTACTAATCAAAATGTTGCGTGTTCGAGTCTACCCAGAGGCACCTCACAAGAAAGGCCTGGCAATCTATTTCTGAAAAATCAACCACTGAAAACCCTATGGAGCATAGTTCTATTCTGACATATATGGGGTCACCATGAGCTGAAATTGACTGATAGTAATTAATCAATGGAACATACACTTCAGAATGGCAGACAAGCAAAACAAGAATAGCCAAATGTATTTAATGTTAATTAGGAAAGTACATACTGTTGTGAGAGTCCAGGAAGAATAAAAGTAGACTACAGGGTAATGGAGACTACAGAATAAAGGCCCCCAACAAGATGGACTGACATTGTGGCTGCAACGATGGGCTCAGGTATAGCCCTCAGGTTTGTGAGGCTGGTGCAGGGCCAGGCAGTGTTTCATTCTGTTGTACATAGGGTCAGTACGAGTTGGAACCGACTCAACGACACTGAACAACAACAACAATTGGATAATGGAAGGCCTCCTGGAAGAAGTAGCAACTAAATTGAATTCTGAAGGATGAGTGAGAGTAAATCAGAAAAAGGATAATGAAGAAGATGGTTCCAAGTAGAGGACATGGCAGAGAGGTAAGGGAGAGGATGAAGCATTGGAAGAATTACAAGAGGATCAGTATGGTTAGAGGTTAGAATAGGGACTTTTCTTGATGTTCCATGTCTTTGGAACCATTGTTTCATATATTTTGTCTGAATTTTTTTATTGTTTCAAATAGAAGGATAAATCTAATTCTTGTTACTCCATCTTGGACACAAGTACTAATAAAAGGTTTTAGCACAGAGTAGCAAGATCCAATTTGTTTTAGAAAGTGATCTTTCTGCTGTATAAAGAATGTGTAAGGAATGTACTAGAGGAAGAGTTCTAGTAAGATGGAGGACTAGGCAGAAAGACTGCACAGACCCTCTTCAACAAAGAAAAGGGAAAACAATTAACACAGACACAGAAGATAATCCTGGACCCCTGTGCCTTGAAGAGAAGGCTATAGAAGTGGACTAAACCTCAACTAGCAGAAGAATTTGCATGAAAATACCAAAAAAAGAGACAGACGGACCTGCAGTCTGGCAGAGATCCTGATGGCACAGACATCTTGGAGAGTGCTGAGTGGTGGTAGGACCTAAGAATTAACCTAAAAATCAGCCCTGCTAGCCAGGGACTGCATGGAGGATGGCTCTGGTGGCTGGGGAATAAATGGAGAAGGTGAAGAGAAAGGCGGGCTGAGTTGTAGACTTTTGCCTGTCTGGAGGGTGCCGCCATTTTGAATGTTTACAAGTGGCTTGACCATTTTGGATATTTAAAGAGACAGCGTTCTCATAGATTCCAGGGGATTAAGAACAGGTTCTGCTTGCCAGCAACCCTAAGGACACTCCAGACCTGCACGACTGGAAAGGTGCGACATTCTTCTTGTTACTCTTATACCCCACACCCACTTGGTGAATGGAGGTGCAGCCATCCCCCACTCCCACCCACCTCCTACCTAGGCTGTCAGGAACTCCATCTCAATCTGTGTGCTCAGATGGAGCCTGGGTGCCCTGTCCTGTCCTCCACTGATTTTTTTTCTCTTTTTTTATTTTTATTTTTTTTCTATTTCACTTTCTTTCTTCTGGTGTTTAGTTTGCTTGTATCTGTCTGTTTTACAACTACTATTATTATTAATACTTTTGTTCTTTTCACTATTATTCTTTATTCTTCCCCTCCCAGGTCCTAGTTTTCAGCTTTTTTTCTTTTCCCTGTTCCAGGTTGAAAAAAAAAATTTTTTTAGTGTAATCCCCCTTTTATCTCATGGTTAACCCCATTCCTTGTTTTTCTTTTTGCATTTTTCCCATTTTTTTTCTTCATTATTCTCCTTCTGTACCTTTTTTCTCTTACTGTCCTATCCCCAATTATTGCAGGTTTTCTTGTTTCTTTCTTCTCCTTTTTCCCTTTTTTGGTTACTCTTCCTGTGTGATTACATGGTGTGTTTTTTGTCCATGTGCTTTTAGTTTTTTGATTGTTATTCAATTTGTAACTTTTGTCTAACTGAGTGGAAGACAGCAACAGTCCCCATAAGACACAACTATGCCCACACCTCCTGCAACTTCACTTACTGAGCAAGAGCCACTATCTCCTTCTCCACCAACAGGCCAATGATAAGTAACCACCAAGAAGAGCCTGAATCACCCTCGGCTGCTCTTCACAAATAGTTAACAGAGATCTAAATACAACAATGCCACGATGCCTCGGAAACAACAGACCATCACAGTCCACACAAAGAAGCAGGATAAAGTGGTAGAAACAAGGAAGCAGGATAGAGA
>NW_006921630.1:10452330-10459592 GCF_000298275.1 Orycteropus afer afer
AAAAAAAAAAAAAAAAAGAATGTACTAGAGGCAGCAAAGTTAAATGTAGGATGAAAGTCAAGGCTGGGACTAGGGTGAGTCAAGTACTGCAGGTAGACACAAAAGTTAAGGAGACACTGATGCTCAGTGTCATGCAAGTTCCCACCTTGCATTTGTACCACCAGGAAAGTGAGCGCCTCCTTAAATTTTGTGCCCTAGGCATCTCACCATCACTCTGCTGTCAGTTTGTTGTACTGTAGTGGCTTGTGTGTTGCTTTGATGCTGGAAGCTATGCCACTGGTATTTTAAATACCAGCAGGGTCACCCATAGTGGACAGATTTCAGCAGAGCTTCCAGACTAAGACAGACTAGGGAGAAGGATCTGGGGATGTACTTTTAAAAAATTGGCAATGAAAACCTTATGACTAGCAGCAGAACACTGTCTAATATAGTGCCAGAAGACAAGTCTCTCAGGTTGGAAGGGGAAGAGCTGCCTCCTCAAAGTAGAGTTGATCTTAATGATGTGCATGGAGTAAAGCTTTCAGAATCTTCATTTTTTTTTTTATGTGGCATGATTCAAAATAAGAAGGAACAACTGCAAATATCTATTAATAATCAGAACTTGGAATGTACAAAGTGTGAATCTAAGAAAATTAGAATTTGTCAAAAATAAAATGGAACACTTGAAGAGAGATATCCTAGGCATTAGTAAGCTGAAATGGACTGATATTGGTCATTTGAATTGGACAATCATATGTTTTACTATGCCGGGAATGACAAATTGAAGAGGAATGGCATCACATTAATTTTCAAAAAGAACATATCAAGATCTGAAGTACAACACTGTCAGTGATAGGATAATATCCTACAAAGACTGGGTAATATGACTATTCAAATTTATCTACCAACCAAAATGCCAAAGATGAAGAAATTAAGATTTTCACCAACTTTTGAAGTTTGAAATTGATCAAATGCACAATGAATGCATTGATGATTACTGGTGATTGAAAAGTGAAATTTCGAAACAAAGAAGAAGGATCAGTAGTTGAAAAACACAGCCGTGGGTATAGAAATGACTCCAGTGACCACATGATAGCATTTTGCAACATCAACGACCTATTCATTGGAAATGTATTTCAATAACATAAATGGTGATTATACAAATGGACCTCCCCAGACCCAATACACAGAAATCAAATCAACTACATTTGTGGAAAGAGACAATGTAGAATCTCAATATCGTCAGTCAGAACAAGGCCAGGTGATAACTGCAGTACAGACCATCAATTGCTCATATGCAAGTTCAAGTTGAAGATGAAGAAAATTAAGTCCACATATCCCACCTGAATTTAGAGAGCATTTCAAGAATAGATTTTATGCATTGAACACTAATGACTAAAGACCAGATGAGTTGTGGGATGACATCAAGGACATCACATATGAAGAAAGCAATGAGTCGTCAAAAAGACAGGAAAGAAGGAAAAGACCAAAATGGCTGCCTGAAGAGACTCTGAAACTTGCTCTTGAATGGAGAATAGCTAAAGCAAATGGAAGAAATGTTGAAATAAAAGAGCTGAAGAGAAGATTTCAAAGAAGACAAAGTAAAATATTATAATGAAATGTGCAAAGACCTGGAGTGAAAAAACCAAAAGAGAAGAATATACTCAGTATTTCTCAAGCAGAAAGAACTAAAGAAAACAATTCAAGTCTTAAGTTGCAACACTGAAGGATTCTGTTGGCAAAATATTGAATGATGCAGAAAGCATCAAAAGAAGATGGAAGGAATACACAGTCACTGTACTAAAAAGAATTGGCCACATTCAATCATTTCAGGAGGTGGCATATGATCAAGACTCAATTGTATTTAAGGAAGAAGGCCAAGCTACACTGAAGGAATTGGCAAAAAACAAGTCTCCAGGAATTGACGGAATTCGCATTGAGATGTTTCAACGAACGAATGCAACACTAGAGGTGCTGACTCATCTATGCCAAGAAATCTGGAAGACAATTATCTGGCCAAATGCCCGGAAGAGATTCATATTTGTGTTCATTCCAAAAAAAGGTGATCCAAAAAAATGATGACATTATTGAACAATATCATTAATATCACAGGCAAGTAAAATTTTGCTGAAGATAATTCAAAAAGATTGCCAACAGTACATTGACATAACAAATCATGGATGACATGGAGAAGAATGGAATTACAGAACACTTAATTTTGCTCATGAGGAAACTGTACATAGACCAGAAGGCTGTCGTTCAAACAGAACAAGGGTATACTGCATGGTTTAAAATCAGGAAATGTGTGCATCAGGGTTGTGTCTTTCACCATACATATTCAGTCTATATGCTGAGCAAATAATCTGAGAAATTTGGTCTATACGGAGAAGAACACAGCATCAGGATTGGAGGAAGATTAATAAGAACTTTTGATATGCAGACAATACAACCTTGCTTGCTGAAAGTGAAGATGACTTGAAGCACTTACTGATGTAAATCAAAGACTACAGCCTTCAGGATACACCTCAGCATAAAGAAAACAAAAACCCTCACAACTGGACCAATAAGTAACATCATGACAAACAGAGAAGATTAAAGTTGTCAAGGATTTAATTTTACTTGGATCTACAATCAACACCCATGGAAGCAATAGTAAGAAATCAAACAACTCACTACATTTGGCAAATCTTCTGTAAAAGACATCTTTAAAATGTTAAAAAGCAAAGATGTGACATTGAGGACTAAAGTGCACTTCACCCAAGCTATGTTATTTTCAGTCTTCTTAGATGCATGCAAAAGCTAGATAGTAAATAAGGAAGACTGAAGAAGAATTAATGCATTTGAATTATCGCATTGAAGAATATCGACTATACCATGAACTGGCAGAAGAACATGCAAATCTGTTTTGAGAAGTACATCCAAAAGCAACAATGGCAAGACTTCACTTCACATACTTTTGACATGTTTTAGAGGCACCAGTCCCTGGAGATGGACATCCTGCATGGTAAAGAAGAGGGTCAGCATAAAAGAGGAAGACTCTCAACAAGATGGAATGACACAGTGGCTGAAATAGTGAGCTTAAATCTGGCCATGATTGTGAAGGTGGCTTAGGACCAGGGAATGTTTCCTTCTGTTGTACATAGGGTTGCTATGAGTCAGAACTTACTCTATGGCACCTAATAACAAAAGCCTCAGTCACCTTATTTTGGTCCTGGCCTTGAGTTAAATGGTTTTTTAAATAAATTAAATGAATGATATTAGTGGTTGGAATTGATATGGTTGCAAGAGAGACAGTGGGGACATTTGAAACATATTTGGAAAATAGAATCAATGGGATAAGATTACTAATTGGACTTAGAAAGAGGAAGAAGTCAAATATGACTCCTAGGTAATAGTATGCTGGAACTGATTCACACTGACTCAGTAAAAGCCAATTGTTAAATATTCCAGAACTCTGTGAGCCAGTTGTTAAACTAGTGGTAGAGTGAAATCAATCATGGTGGGAATATTTATACTATAGAAATAGAGAAAGAATACCAATCAGCCTGCCTCCCCACCACAGCACACCAAGGTGCTATCGAGTCAGATCTGACTCCTAGTGACCCTGTGTACAACAGAATGAAACACTGCCAAGTCCTGCAGCATCGTCACAACCGTTGCTATGTTTGAGCCATTGTTGCAGCCACTGTGTCATTCCATCTCGTTAAAGGTCTTCCTCTTTTCCACTGACCCTCTACTTTACCAAGCATGATGTCCTTCTCCAGGGACTTCTCCCTCCTAATAACGCGCCCAAAGTACGTGATACTAAATCCATTATCCTCACTTCTAAGGAGCATTCTGGCTGTTCTTCTCAAGACAGATTTGTTCATTCTTCACCAACACCATAATTCAAATGCTTCAATTCTTCTTCAGTCTTCCTTATTCATTGTCCAGCTTTGGCATGCATATGAGGCTACTGAAAATACCAATAGCTCCCAGGCTACTTGGGTGAATTTTGTATCACCTTTTCCTAAAATCTCTGACCATTGTATCAGTTATCCAGGCTTATTTTCTTTTTCCTTCAAATTCACAAACTCAAGTCTGAGAGAAAGAGAGATTGTAAGATAGTAAGATAAGGGACTTGTGCTTTATACAGATCTTACCTTACTACCTAGGAGAGTGCCCAGGACATAATAGGTGGTAGGTATTTATTGAACGATGTAGTTATCCTCCCATCTTATATGTGACACTTCTCCAAAATGAATCATACTTCTACCATAGGGAACACCATGCCCACATCAATTATTTCTAAAACAGTACCCAGAATAAAAGAGTTCTAGGAAAATTAGTAAATTTGACAGTTAGACAATTTTCTAAACTCAGCAAGGCAATTAATTTAGGTCTATCTGTCACATCCAGCCCCACACTGTTCTCTTCTCAGCTCTGAATCCCTGTGCATGGGTGTCTTTGGATACACCCTAGCCAAGAAACTTCCTAAAAGAAATGTTTTCCTTATGACACACAATTCAAACCTCCTACAACCTTCTATGCTATGCTTTCCTTTACTTACTCCTGTCTCTTTTCTGTTCTTTACCTTCATTCCTTCAATTGCTTTAAAAAAGCTTTTTTTTACTCTTCATGTTTCAGTTTTTTCTTTGTGTTGCTTTCCTATATAACTCCTAAATTACTTCCCCAAGAAATCTTGAATAAACTTCTTCAGAACACACACACTCCACTTCAAGGATACATCTGCATGTCCTATTTTCACAATCTCCACAGAAATATTAGGGATTAGCATACTACAGCCAAAACAAAAAACCAACAAACTCGCTGCATTTGAGACGGATCCTACTCATAGCGACCCCTTCTTGGGTTTCTGAGGCGGTATCACTACAGAAGTAGATTGCCCAACCTTCCTTCTGAGGAGTGGCTGGTGGGTTTGAACCACCAGCCTTTTGGTTGGCAGTCAAATGCTTTAGGCACTATGCCACCACAGCTTCTAGCATAACTACAGTGTGATTATATTTCTATTAGGCAAGCACCAGGCAAACATCTTTCAGTGCTAAGGTGACTTTTTTTTCCCAAAAAAAAAATATGTGTTGTCATAGCATCTGGGCAGATAGACTTTTCAGCAGTCATTTTACTAGTCCATCAAGTCTCAAAGTTGAGCCCAGTGCTAGAGAATGACTGTTTCAAAAGACCCAAAGATGGTCCACAGTTTTTTCTTCATTTCAGTTATGCCCAAGTGGAAGACTTCAGGCTTAAGAGTGGCTTGATAAATCAGTTAAATTCCTTTCTCTTTTTCAGATTTCTCTGTACCAGTAAATGTACCAGGACGCCCAGGCACAGTCCCCCCTAACGTCCGGAGCACAGACCACGAGAATGGAGAAGTAACACTTATAAAGCGCCGTATATTTGGCCACAAGATTATTACCGTCAACTTTTTGGTCAATGATATATATTTCTTTTCTGAAATGGAAAAGTAAGTTTCCCATCTCTTCTTTCCCTCATGGCTTTCCACTCAAAGTACTTCCCAGCAAAGACTGACTTGGCTTTGTACATGGCATGATGATTTCAGGGCTGCAGGGCAGGAGTCTCCATTTGAAAATCCCATGATATGCATTTGAGAAGCACAATGAAGCCCAAACAGGGTAGACTCCAAAAGAAAATCACCTAGACATAATCAAACTTTCCAAAACCAAAGACAAAGAAAGAATATTGAAAGCAGTTCAGGAAAAACAAAATGTTAACTACAAAGGAGAATCAATAAGACTAAGCTCTGATTTCTCTGAAGAAATAATATAAGCAAGAAGGCAACGGTATGCCATGTATATAAAATCTTGAAAGCAAAAAATTGCCAACCAAGAATTATATATAGTTATTAGGTTCTGTCAAGTCAGTTTCAACTCGTAGCAACCCTGTGTATAAGAGAATGAAATACTGCCCTGTCTTGCACAATCTTCACAATCATTACTATGCTTGAGCCCATCATTGCAGCCACTGAGTCACTCCATCTTGTTGAGGGGCTTCCTTTTTTTTTTGCTAACACTCTACCAAGCATAATAGCCTTCTTCAGGGATTGGTCCCTCCTGATGACATGACCGAAGTACAAGAGACAAAGTCTGGTCATTCTTGCTTCAAAGGAGCATTGCAGCTGTACTTCTTCCCAGATTGGTTCATTCTTCTGGCAGTCCATAGTATATTCAATACTCTTGGTCAACACCATAATTAAAATGCATCAATGCTTCTGCAGTGTTCCTTATTAATTGTCCATCTTTCACATGTACATGAGGCTATTGAAAAGACAATGGCTTGAGTCAGGCACACTTTAGTCTTCAAAGTGACATCTTTGCTCTTTAACACTTTAAAGAGGTTTTTTGCAGCAGATTTACCCAATGCAGTACGTCATTTGATTCTTAACTGCTGCTTCCATGGGTATTGATTGTGGATCCAAATAAAATGAAATCCTTGACAACTTCAATCTTTTCTCCATTTATCATGATGTTGTTTATTGGTGCAGTTGTAAGGATTTTTGTTTTATTTATTTTGAGGTGTAATCCATATTGAAGGCTGTATTCTTTTATCTTAATCATTAAGTGCTTCAAGTCTTCTTCACTTTCAGCAAGCAAGGTTGTGTCATCTGCATATTGCAGGTTGTTAACAAGTCTTCCCGCGATCCTGATGCTACATTCTTCTTCATATAGTCCAGCTTCTCAGATTATTTCCTCAGCATACAGATTGAATATGTATGGTGAAAAGATAAAACCCTAACACACACCTCTCCTGATTTTAAACCATTCACCATCCCTTGTTCTGTTGAAAAGACTACCTATGTCTATGTACAGGTTAGGAGCTCTGGTACGATAGTGCTAAGACTCTTGACTGCTAACCAGAAGGGTGGCGGTTCAAACCCAGCAGCCACTCCTCAGAAGGAAGATGGGGCAATCTACTTCCATAGTGATATTGCCTCGGAAACCCAAGGAGGGGTCGCTATGAGTCAAGTCTGACTCAACGGCACATAACAACAACAACAATGTACAGGTTACTCATGAGCACAATTAAGTATTCTGGAATTCCCATTCTTCACAATGTTAATCATATTTTATTATGATCCACATAGGCAAATTCCTTTGCACAGTTAATAAAACACAGGTAAACATCTTTCTGGTATTCTTTGCTTTTAGCAGTGATATCCCTCATTCTACATCCTCTTCTGAATCCAGCTTTAATTTCTGGTAGTTCCCTATCAATGTACTGCTGCAATTTGTTTTGAATTATTTTCAGCAAAATTTATATTCAAATTT
>NW_006921630.1:10460257-10475420 GCF_000298275.1 Orycteropus afer afer
AGAAATCATAAAGATCTAGTAAACACTAAAATAGCAATGAAAGAAATGGTAAGAAAATCCATAAACCAAATGAACTCAGCACAGAAAAATATATAAAGCAAAGAGATCAGCACCACACACATCCCCAGCAAAATGACAGCAGTAAATTCATACCTATCAATAATTACACTGAATGTAAATGGATTAAATGCACAAGTCAAGAGACAAGAGTAGCAGAATGGAGATGAAAACATGACCCATCAATATACTGTTCATAAGAGACATGCCTTAGACAAAGAAATAAAAAAAAAAATTAGGCTAAAAATCAAAGGATGGAAAAACATATATCAAGCAAATGGCAATAAAAAAGAGCAGGAATGGCTATGTTAATTTCTGATAAAATAGACTTTAATGCAAAAACCATCAAAAGAGACATTATATAATGATTAAATGGTCAATTGATCAGTAGGACATAACCATAATAAATACCTATGCACCCAATGAGAGAGCCCCAAAATAAATAAATACAATTTTAACAGAACTGAGAAAAAAAATACACACTCCAAAATAGTAGGAAACTTTCATATACCACTCTCAATGAAAGGCACAACAACTAGAAAGAAACTCAACAAAGACACAGAATAGGTAAACAGTGTGATCAACTAACTTAACCTCCTAGACATGTACAGAACATTTCACCCAACAAAGCACAATATACATTATTTTCCAGGTCACATGAAACACTCTCCAGAATAGACCAAATTTTAGGCCACAAGGAAAGTCTCAATAAATTTAAAAACTCAGAATACTTTAAAGCATCTTCTCCGATCATAATGTTATAGAATTAGAAATCAACAAAAGGAAGACCAAGGGAAAAAAATAAAATACATGGAATTATAGAACATCCTACTTAAAAACTACTGGGTAATAGAAGAAATAAAAATTGAAATAAAAACAATTCCTTGAATCAAATGAGACTGAAAACACAATATACCAAAACCTTTGGTATGCAACAAAAGCAGTGCTAAGAGGATAATTTATAGCAATAAACATACACATCAGAAAAGAAGAAAGAACCAAAATCAATACCTTAATCCAGCAGCTCTAAAAATTGGAGAAAGAACAGCAAAAAAAAAAAAAAAAACCCACAGTCACCAGAAGAAAGGAAATAATAGATTCTAACAGAAATAAATGAGGCAGAAAAAAATAGAAATAATCAACAAGACTAGAAGTTAGGTCTTGGATTAACAAAATTGGCAAATTTAACAAAGGAAAGAAGGAGAAGATGCAAATGACACAAAAAATAAATGAAATGGGTGACACCACAACAGAACCTACCGAAATAAAAAGGATAACAGGATACTATGCAGAACTATACTCCAGCAAATTTGAAAACTTAGGAGCGGACATATTTCTAAAAACACAGGACCTACTTAAACTAACACAGACTGAGGTAAGAAATTTGAACAGACCCATAACAAAAGAATACATTGAACAGGTCATAAAAAAACCAAACAAACAAAAAAACCTCCCAACAAAAAAATGTCCTGGGCCAGATAGCTTCACTGGTAAATTCTACCAAACACTTAGAGAACAGCTGATACAGATTCTAGTCAAATTATCCCAGAAAAAGAGAGAGTACTCCTGAATTCATTCAATGAAGCAAGTAAAACCCTGATACCAAAGCCAGGAAAAGACAATACCAACAAAAAAGACAATTACAGACCAATACCCCTCATGAACATAGATGCAAAATTCTCAACAAAGTACTAGTTATTAGAATCCAACAACATATCCAAAAAAATATATATATATATCATAACCAAGTGATATACATACCAGTTATGCAAAGATGCTTCAATATTAGAAAAATAATCAACATAATCCACCACATAAATGAAACAAAAGAACTACATGATCATATCAATCAATACAGAAAAGGCATTTGACAAAATCCAGCATTCATTCCTGATAAAAATACTCAACAAAATAGGAGTGGAAGTAAAATTCCTCAACATAATTAAGGCATATATACAAAACCAACGGCCAACGTTAGTCTCAAAAGAGAGAAACTGAAAATATTTCCCTTGTGAACAGGAACCAGATAAGGATGCTTATTATCTTCACTCCTATTCAATATTGTATTGGAATGCCTACCCAGAGCAATCAAGCAAGAAAGGGAAATAAATGTCATCCAAATTAGCAAAGAAGTAAAATTATCTCTATTCACAAATGATACGATCCTATATATACAAAATCTCAACAAGAAAACTACTGGAACTTACAGAAGGATCCACCAAAATGGCAGGGTACAAGATCAACAAACAAAAATCAGTCAGAGTCCTTTACATTAAAAAAGAGAACTCAGGAAATCAGGAAAACAATACCATTCACGATAGCCACTCAACACAAGAAATACTTAGGAATAAATCTAACCAGAGATACAAAAAATGCTATACAAAGAAAACTACAAAACACTATTACAAGAAACCAAAAGAGATCTACATCAATGGAAGAATAGATTATACAGATAGGCAGGTCAGTATTACCCAAAGCAATCTACAGATACAATGCAATCCCAATCCATCATCATTCTTTAAAGAGATGGAAAAATTAATCACCAAATTTTTGTTGAATAAAAGAGACCTAATATAAAGACATAAAAAAAAGAGGGGCAAAGGAATTGAATAGACATTTCAAAAGATGATATAAAAATGGCCAATAAGCACATGAAAAGATGCTCAATACCATTAGTCATTGTTGTTGTTAGGTTCTGACTCATAATGATCACATGCACAAAAGCATGAAACATTGCCTGGTCCTGTGCCATCTTCACAATTGTTACGTTTGAGCTCACTGTTGTAGCCACTGTGTCTGTACATCTAATTGAGGGTCTTCCTCTTTTTTGCTAACCCTCTACTTTTCCAAGAATGATGTCCTCCAGGAAGCAGTCCCTCCTGATAAGTCCAAACTACATGAGACCAAGTCTCACCATCCCTGCTTCTAAGGAGCATTCTGGCTGTACTCCTTCCAAGACAGATTTGTTGTTTGTTCGTCTGGCAGTCCATGGTATAATCAATATTCTTCACCAACACCATAATTCAAAGGCATTAATTCTTCTTCAGTCTTCTTTATTCATTGTCCACCTTTTGCATGCATATGGCAAAACAAACCAAACTCACTGCCATCGAGTCGGATCCAACTCATACCGACCCCTCCTTGGGTTTCCAAGGCAGTGTCTCTATGGAAGTAGATTGCCCAAGGTGACTGAAAATGTCATAGGTTGGGTCAGGCACACCTTAGTCCTCAAAGTGATATCTTCGCTTTTAACACTTTAAAGAGATCTTTTGCAGCATTTGATTTCTTGAGTGCTCCCTCCATGGATGTTGATTGTGGATCCAAACAAAATTAGGGAACTATAAAGAGATACAACTTCACACCCACTATGGAAAAAACAAAAACCAGAAACTAGAAAATCTTGGTCACTCCTCGGAAGGAAGGTTGGGCAATCCTACTTCCGTAGTGATACTGCCTCGGAAACCCAAGGAGGGGTCGCTATGAGTCGGGGCCGACTCGACGGCACATAACAACAACAACAACATGTAAAGAAATTAGAACTTTCATGTGTTTCTAATGGGAATATAAAATAGTGCAGATGCTTTGGAAAACAGTTTGGCAGTTCCTCAAAAAATCAAACAGAGAATTATCATATGATCTGGCTATTCTACTTCTAGGTATATACCTAAAACATTTGAAAACAGGAACCCAAACAGATACTTGTACTCTAATGTTCACTGCATATTATCCATAATAACCAAAAAGTGGAAACCACCCAAGTATCCATCTACAGATAAATGGATAAAAAAAATGTGGAATATCCATACAATGGAATATTGTTCAGCCATAGAAAGGAATGAAGTTTAAATATATTCTATAACATGGATGAGTCTTGAAAACATTATGTTAAGTGAAATAAGCCAGACACAAAGGGACAAATATTATATAACTCCAATTACATAAAATATCTTGAATAGAGAAATTCAGAGACAGAAAGCAGGTCAGAGATTACCAGGGGTTGGTTGGAGAAGAGAACAGAGAGTTATTGTTTAACAGTTACAGAGCTTCTGTTTGGAGTGATGAAAAAGTTTTGGAAATAGATGGTGGTAATGGTAGCACACCATAATGAATATAATTAATGCCATTGAGTTGTACACTTAAAAATGACTAATTTTATGTTATGGAAATATCTTGGAGATACTGTGGATTTGGTTCCAGACCACCTCGTTAAAACACACGTTGCAATAAAGCTAGTCACACAATTTTTTTTAGTTTCCCAGTACATATAAAAGTTATATTTACACTATAAATAGTATAGTCTATTAAGCATGCCACAGCATTATGGAAGAGTTTGAAATACTATGGGAGTCACCAAAATGTGACAGAGAAGCATGAAGCCAGCACATGCTATTGGAAAATGGACTTGCTCAACACAGGACTGCCACAAACCTTCAATCTGTGAAAAACACAATATATATGAAGTGCAACAAAGCAAAATCAATAAAACGAGATATGCCTTTAATATATATATATATATTTGCCACAATAAAAAAAGTATTTAATTGCTTGAGATAAAAATGTTGTGTTGTTGTTGTTTGCCGTCGAGTCGGCCCTGACTCATAGCGACCCCTCCTTGGGTTTCCAAGGCAGTATCACTACGGAAGTAGGATTGCCCAACCTTCCTTCCGAGGAGTGGCTGGTGGGTTTGAACCGCCAACCTTCTGGTGAGCAGTCAAGTGCCTTAGGCACTATGCTACCAGAGCTCCTGAGATAAAAATAGTGTGTACTTAAATAAACTTTATATAAGTTGTAACTGAGTTATTTGATGGTTAGTAAAAGAATACGTTTTTAAAATAGCCAGAGAAATGGCTACAGGGCCTAGGATGGGTAATGAAGGAAGGGTGGGATAAATAAGGGATAAGTGTTGAAGAAAAACAAAGTATCACAGCATATTATCTTACTTGTGGTAGGTGCTCAATTATTATTTTCGATAGGATGAATTCTTTTTGAATGAATGAAGTCACAACCTGGCCCAACTGGTCCTGCCTTGTTTTTATGTCACGAAATAGTTCTGGGCCTAGTCCCCTATGTATTTATTGCTTTCATCTTTTCCTTGTTGATTTCCTACTTAATGCTTCTTTTTAGATTTAACAATCTGGTGAGTTCATCTCAAGTGCTGCAGGCCAACCGAGCATACAATGAAAATGACGTGATCCTAATGAAATCCAAAATTAACATCATCCTAAAGCTCTATCTGCAATCTGAGGTCCCTCCAAGACTCAGGGTAAGAGGGACTCCCACTCTGCTCTGGTCTCTTGCCAAGAAGCAGTTGCTCCTACAGCAAGCCTGAATGCTAATTATCAAGCACCTCCTAAGTCCTGGACCCACCAGATGTACTTTACCTAGCAACCCCATGAAAAGATTCTCCTGCCTTCTGGAGAGGGGTGGTCCTAAGGGTCTTGGGAGCCAAGAGAGGTTTGTTACCTTCCCCCGAGCCTCTGCTAGTGATGGGTTTTCACTCTGTGGGTAGGTGAATATCTCTGAGGCCCAGAAGGAAGCCATCCTTGCTGCCATTTTGGAGGGGCACCTAGATCGGAGCATCTTCCATGGGGCTATCATGTCTATCTTCCCCACCATTATGTACTTCTGGAAAAGGTAACTATCTTCCTTTACCCCAGGACCACAAGGTCAGGAAAACACGTTTAACTTTTTAGAGAGCTTTCTGTCTTCCTCTAGATTTCTGTATTAGAGTCTACAGTTTCATGGAGGATGTCACACACTTTCAAACGCATCTTATCCTTCTTGTTATATTGTTATATCATTCTCTCTCCTTCACACTCTCACAGCACACTGAGTCAGAAGATAAAAGGCAGAATAAGACTGAGAATCAGAATGCCTGGTTCTCACCTCTCCTCTTCTTGTGCTTGTTTGGAACATGGGTGTTGGTTTCTCTTAGGCCTTATAGATGAGAGTAGAGTACAGTTATTTGGAGAGAAAATTCTATGAAGGTTAACATAGCTATGCTTGTGCTTAAGGACCTTCATGGAGGGAGTAAGCCAGAAAGAAGTGTTTTCCTCTGCAATGCCCCAAACTAGAAAAACCAAATTCATTGCCGTTGACTTGATTCCAACTCATAGTAGCCCTATAGGGCAGACTAGAAATGCCTTAAAGGCTATAATTCTGAGGCTGTAATCTTTATGGAAGCAGACCACTACATCTTTTTCCCACTGAGTGGCTAGTGGATCCAAACTGCACACTTTTAGGTTGACAACTGAGCTCTTAACCACTGTGCCATCAGGGCTCCCCTGTATTACCCAAATCCCCATAATCACCACTGAGGAGGCACAGTTGCCAGGTAGGCCAATTTTCAGCAGGAACTAGAAATTCAGAATTTTATGTCATATCTACTAAGGTTAAAGTAGCAAATTAAAACATGGTAGGTCCACTCCTCGGAAGAAAGGTTGGGCAATCTACTTCTGTAGTGATACTGCCTCGGAAACCCAAGGAGGGGTCACTATGAGTCGGGTCCGACTCAATGGCACATAACAACAACAACAACAGGAATCTATGAAGATAAAAACATAAAAACAAAAATGAAACAAACGAAATGTCTGCAGGCCAAATGCAACCCCTGACCCACTAGTTCTTAACCTGTGCTGTCAAGGTGTGGGCTGAGGCCCTGATCCATGGTTCTCCCAGCTGGTTATTTAGTCCTAAATTCTACCATGGTTCCAATGCATATCTTCCACCTGGTGACTGGCAGTGCCAAGGGGTGGTGACCAGAGGACAGCTGACTGAAATTTCCCCGGAAAAGACTAAATGTAATGTTGGGATTATTACACATTTCAGGCTCTTAGGGTTCCCTTTCCCCTATTAAAAAAAAAAAAAAAAAATGTTACTTTATTAAAATAGAAGTGTAAAGGCTGTTACTCATCACCAACTGTTTTGGTTCTCTAGTGCTGCTCTAACAGAATATACTACAAGTAGATGACTTGAACAAACAGGGATTTATTTTCTTACAGTTTAAGAGGCTAGAAGTCCAAGTTCAAAGTGTCATCTATGGGCTGGGTGAAAGCCCCTTGACCTTGGGCTTCAGCTCTTCCTCTTGTTCCCATTCCACTGAAGCTGAAGGCTTCTCTTAACTCAGGCAGCTGCTGGCTGCTGAGGCTGAAAAACTCAAGGTCAACAAGTAAAATGGCACAGTCCAAAGATTATCAAGCAATATGGCAGGCCATGAGTTAAATAGTCCCAAGATCGGCAAACAACATGGCAGACCACTAATGACTCAGCCAAACACAGGATCCAGATGTTCCAAGGAGCTCAGAGACCTTACTCGAAGCTTTTTCTTATGTACTGGAAGCAGACCACATCCTTAAGGCAGCTACTCAGCTGCTCACAGTAGATTCCACCATGGAGTTGATCACCAGTCTCATCATGGGAAATGACTATACCAAGATGCCCAGCCACTCAAAACCAGGCTCAGCCAAGTTGACACATAACTTTAACTACCACACCAACCATTATTTTTAAAACCCTAAGATAGCACAACATTTAATGCAGGATTGAAAGGAAATGTGTTCAAGATGGGGAGTTTAGCCTTTTTAGCATCAATTGTAATCTAGCACTGATTGATTTAATTTTCCTAAATGGGACTAAATAGAAATTTTTCCTGAAAATTTTTTGAGGATCAAGAACTTCTGGGGAATACGTGTTACTCCTGACTTGAGTCAGTGCTCAGCTCCACCACCACCCCCATAAGTATTTAGGAAGTTTGGGGTTGCTTCAGGGAGGTTTTGATTCCCTAAACCTCATGCTTTAGTTGCTTCCATATTTCACTTATTAAGAGCTTCATATTGTACAAACTGAGTTCACTATATTATTTCAGATGAACCTTCCAATGAACCTATGAGGTGCGTGGGGTAAAGAATTTTTTTAAGTAATATTTTATTGTGATTTGGGTGAGTTTATAAAGCAAATTATAAACAATTCATATGCATTTTGTTCTGTGATGATAATTGCAATCTCCACAATGTAACACTGCTCTTCCCACTTCCTCCCTGTGGTTACCATTTCCATTTGTCTTCCTTTCCTATCCCTTCATCCCTTCTAAGCTTCATCTCTGGGCAAATGCTGCCCTTTTGATCTCATATGGCTGGTTATTCTAAGCGTTACTTACCTCCCTGATGTATTGTTCACTTTATAGTTCTATTGTTTGGCTGAAAGTTGAGCCACAGGAGTGAACTCAGTTTCATGTCTGAAGGGTGTGTAAGGGCCATAGTCTTAGGGGTTCCACCAGTCTCTATTAGACCAGTAAACCTGGTCTTTTTTTTACGATTGTGAGTTTTGTTCCACTTTTTTATCACACTCTATTCAGGACCTCCTATTATGATCCCTTTCAGAGTGGTCAGCAGTGGTAGCTGGGCACCATCTAGTGCTTCTGGTCTCATGGTCGTGGAGGCTGGGGTTTGTGTGGTCATGAATCCTTTGAACTACTTGTTTCCATGTGTCTTTGATTTTCTTCACTCTTCTTTCCCCTAGACAGGGAGAAACCAATAGTTGCACCTTAGATGGATTGTCAATAAGCTTTTAAGTCCCCAGTTACTACTCACCAAAGTAGGATGTGGAACATTTTCTTTGTGAACTATTTTGTGCCAATTGACCTTGATGGCCCCTGGGATGATGGTCCTGATTCCCCAGGCCTAGCAACTCCTTTCCTCAAGGTGTTTGGCTATGGCTAAGAAGTTTTCATAATTTAGGGCAAAGAATTATTATCCCTATTTTACAGGTAAGGAAACTGAGGCTCGGAATGGTTAAGGGATTTGCCTAGATCATGTACTTAGTAAGTGTTAAAAAAACAGGATTAGAAACAAGGTCTCTCATTCTCTTGACTACAAATTATGCAGCCCTGACATACTGGCAGGTCCATGATGGGAGTGAGGCCCAATTCATGAATGGAATGAGAAATCAACTGTAAAAGACTAGGTTGCACCTTTGGGAGAGGATAGAGGTCAGTAGTTGAGACCACTGGTGCCAAGGTAGCATAGAAAATAAATCAGTCTCGTTGTTGTTGTTATGTGCCGTCTCAGCCAGGACTAATCTTCAGAGAGTGCAGTCTAAAGGCAGGCTGAGAATAGGGATAACTAGGGGCTAGGGGGATCAGGGAGGAAGAGATGGAGAGTGTTCATGAGGGCTTTCAGGGATCAACAATTCTCCGGATACAGTAAGTGTGTAAATCTGAGCCCATGTGAAGAACTAGAATCCTTTCCAGGGAAAGGGGCTGTTGGAATGAGGTAAAGGGATCAAGATTCTCAGTTAGGGACAGGATGGAAACTCAGGATTGAAACTTGAGAGGAGGCCAGTCAAATGCTCTGGCTGTACCAGGTGGAGTTGGATAAGGATACCATAGACTGATGCTCACATGAACACCCTAGGGACCAACACCACCCAGGCAGAGATATAGTAGACTCTTTACAGACTCTGTTCACTGGTGGAGAAGGAAGTTCTAACATACTGCCCATGCCAGGACCTTACGGGAGCCAGGTCTGGACAAAGAGAGTCCTCAGAGGAAGAGCCTCTGACAGGCAGCACTCCAAGGCTAGGGCTTTCTGCTTCTCTCTGTTCTACACCCAACCTCTTTTCCCATGTGTCTGATGTTCTAGTCTCCTCTGCTGGTGATTTTCTCCCTATGACCAGAGCCATTCTTCTCACAGGTTTTGTTCTTGGAAGGCAACCCAATATTACTTACAGTCCAGGAGGAAGAAGTTTAAGGATAAAAAATATCCTCCTAAACCTATATTCAAGTCCCCTCCTTGGAGCGGAGGTAAGCTCCACCATGACTCATAGCCCCATTTTCCAGAGAATGAGACTTGCTTGGGAAGAAAAAGTGAGGGCCCAAGGGAGCAGCTGTAAGATATCATAGAGGTTGTTTGCTAGAGAGGTAGGCAGGGACACTCAGTTATCTGTGACTAGCAAGAGGGCACCCCACCCATGTACCACTCTCCAGGGGTAACTCCCAGGATGCTTTGAGAATGCCTGTCACAGCCTACATTGTGGGTAAAGAGATAGCGAACTGCTTCACTGTTGCTTATGAAGCCCCTTGTTCCAATAAGCTCCATAAACCCCCCTATTTGAACATCATTTATTTTATAGTGATAAGTAAGAGAACAAAAAAAAATTAAAGCTTAAGTGTGATTTTAATGTGTTAAATATATACAATAAGCCCTGGTGGAGCAGCCATTAAGTACTCAGTTGTTAACCATAAGGTCAATAGTTCAAATCCACAAAGTGGCCCTGCAAGGAAAAAAAAAACTTGGCAATCTGCTTCTGTAAAGATTAATTCAAACCTGCTGCCATCTACTCAATTCCAATTCATAGTGACTCTATAGGACAGAGTAGAACTATCCTATAGGGTTTCCAAGGCTGTAAATCTTAATGGAAGCAGACTGACACATCTTTCTTCCACAGAATGGCTGGTGGGTTCGAACCACTGACCTTTTGGTTAGCAGCCGAGCACTTTAACAACTGCACGACCAGGACTCCTGTAATGATTATAGCCTAGGAAATCCTATGGGACCATTTTACTCTGTCACGTGGGGTCACCATGAGGCAAAATTGACTCAACAGCACTGAAAAATAGTAATAGCATCTATAGATATATACATACAAAACAATATACAATATATACATATTATATATGTAGTGTTGGTGAAGAATACTGACTATTCATGGACTGTGAAAAGCATGAACAAATCCGTTGTAGAAGTACAGCCAGAATTCCCCTTAGAAGTGAGGATGGCGATACTTCATCTCTTATACTTTGGTCATGTTATCAGGAAGGACAAGTCCCTGGAGAAGGACATCATGCTTGGAAAAGTAGAGGGCCAATGAAAAAAAAAAAAATCCTCAAAGAGATGAATTGACAGCATGGCTGCAATGACGAGCTCAAGCAGAGCAATGATTATGAGGCTGGCGTAAGACTGGCCAGGGTTTCATTCTGCTGTACGTAAGGGTGCTATGAGTTGGAACTGACTTCATGGCACCTAACAACAACAACATGTATATGTATACTTTTTCTGAAAGCGTAGGAAAAAAGCCTTGGAAATAAAAAGTATTATATTTTTTGCCTTTCTATATTGTCTACTTTTTATACCAAAACCAAACCCAAACCCACTGCCATACAGTTGATTCTGACACTTATGACCCTATAAGACAAAGTAGAACTTCCCATAGGGTTTCCAAGGTTGTAGATCTTTTCGGAATCAGACTGGGTTTGAACTGCTGACATTTTGATTAGCAACTGAAGGCCTTAAGCACTGCACCACCAGATCTCCTATATTTTATACACTAAGTATGAATTAGTCAGGAAAAAAGTGAAGGACAAAGAAAGAGGAAAGCGGTCCTTTTGGTGAAGGACAGCTGTGGAAGGATTAAGCACTAAGACCAATGTTAGCATGCACCCTTAGTACAGATGAGTTACACCCAGTTCCTTTCCCTGTCCTGGGTACTTCTGAGATCAAATTTGAACACTAGGGAATTTTGATGACAAGGAGGAGGGTACAGTACCTGGCAAAGGCAAAGGTAGATGTCCCTGCAGTGGAAAGTTCTGGGGACCAACAAGATCAGGTCTGTGTATCTGGGGGCAATGCCAACATCAGAACAAAATGGTGGTAGGACAGGAGTATTAAAAACAGCAACTAGTATTGTGTGTATGTGAGAGAGAGAGAGACATTACTGGTTGTTGACACACACTGGTTTGTATACAAAGAGGCAGGGATGACCCCAAAAGCCCCCAGAGAATTCCCAACAGCTGGCCATATTCCTCTTCCAAACAGGTTGCTGGGAAACAGCTTGTGTATAGTTTGAATGTCCAGGGTACCTCTATGCTATTGGAGTCCCCTCTTATCTCTAAACTGTGGCGTAAGATGAGAAACTGTGCAAAAGAGGTTCACAATATGTGTTTGAGCCATGCATATGTGCATACTCAGTGACCTCGCAACACAAAAACAAAACCAACACAACAGCAGCCAAATGCCCCATTATGGAGCTGAGCAACCTGCTGCTTCTGCGCAACCCTGCTCAATGCCTATATCTAAGTTCCACAGTATCCACCCCATCCTCCTACCAGCTCTTGTGAACAAGTATTCTGTCCCCTTCTTGGAGTGCAAAGGTGGGCCCTTGAGATCTAAATCAATCATAGCCTTGCTTGAACTGTTGGGAAGCAATGCTGGCTCACTGTTGAGCTCTTCCCAGCCCCTGCCTGTCCCCACCCCTCTGAGAGGGTCCTCACCTCACTAGGAAACCAATCACCTCCCTCCTTGTCTGCAGCAGCCTGATGGTCAATGAACATTATTTAGGATCCTTGTCTCTGCCTTGCAAATGTCACCTCAGCAGACGAAATCAGCAAGCTCTTCAATTGTTAGCTACTGTTGAGTGGACCCCAACTTGTGGCAATCCCATTCACAATAGAATGAAAAACTGCCATTCCTGTGCCATCTCCATGATCATCTGAAGATTGAACTGTTGTGATCCATAAAATTTTCACTGGCTGATATTTGAAAGTCGAATGCAAGCCTTACTTCCTAATTTATATTAGTCTGATGCTTCACTGAAATCTGTTCAGCATTATAACAACATGTTAGCCTGAGCTGACAGATGAATGGTGGCTGTGTATGAGGCAAAGGCCGGCAATCAAACCTGGGTCTCCTCCATGGAAGTAGAGAATTCTATCACTGAACCACCACTGCCCTTAATCTCTTTAGGACATGGGCTAAATGTCCCCCTGGGCTGGAGAGCTATTTAGGATGGTGGTGGAGGTGGAGGAAGAGGAAAGGAATAGTAAGAGAAAAAAGAGAGACAGGTGGCCAGTTGGGCAGGAAAAGTATGAAAATGTCCCTAGTAGAAGCCAAAGAGTTCACAGTGTTTGGTTTATTTCTTACATCTGAGCTCCAGGGAAGTAAATCCCCAAATGTCTTCTGGTATCAAAAGAAGAAAGAGCGCAGCAGTGTTCCCTGAATTAAATGCTTAAGTCATTTGGGTTCTAGGCCTGGAGATTCTTCATGTGTGGACTGAGTGACCTTAAGCACATTGTCTCCCCCTCACTTGACCTCAGATCCCTCATCTGAGATACAAACGGTTGGATTTACCTGATGTTATCACACTAGCACCCTGTAACATAAGGAATATGAGGAAACCACTTTCCTTGCTTATGTAGAATTATTTACTCTGTCAAGTGTTGCTATAAAAGTTTTGAACGCCCTCTGTCCCTTCTTTCTTTCCCAGGAGACCATGCTGTCCTGAGGTTCACCCTTCTCAGAGGTATTGAGTGGTTGCGCCCTCAGCAGCGAGAAGTGGCAGCAAGTCCAGTGGTCCAAAACTGTAAGTTTAGAGTGGGAACTCTATTGGTATTAAAAGTCCACTGCTCGATTAGAGGGTGATGTAAGGCCAGAGTATCCAGTCCCATTATTGACCATGAAGGAACTAAGATTCCCAAATATAAAGTGATTTGCTCAAGATCACACAACCTGTGAGTGGCAGAGATGGGCCAGAAAGTGGGTCTCCTGATAACTTGATGTTATCACACTAGCATCCTATAACATAAGGAATATGAGGAAACCACTTTCCTTGCTTATTTAGAATTATTTACTTTGTTAAGTGTTGCTGTAAAAGTTTTGAATGCCCTCTGCCCCTTCTTTCTTTCCCAGGAGACCATGCTGTCCTGAGGTTCACCCTCCTCAGAGGTATTGAGTGGTTGCACCCTCAGCAGCGAGAAGTGGCAGCAAGGCCAGCGGAGCTTGCTCTTTGCAGGGCTCTATCCACACACAGCTCTCATTTGAATAATCTTAAAGAGTCTTGATTCTTGCATAGCCTGGAAAGGCAGGTGCCTCAAACTTCTCTAAACCTCTGCTGATGCCTCTGCCTATTGCCAGGCATTATATGCATCTTTATTAAGAGACAATCATAACATCCCAAATATCACTTTCCTACCACACTGAGACCACCTGCTGGTTTGATAAGGACCTCTGTGGTGGTTATTCTTGTGTGTCAACTTGGCTGGGCCTGGTTGAGTGGCTGGGCAGCTGAATGTGGTCATTCCCCATGGTGAGATTGGTAATTAACTCCATGGTGTAATCTATTGAAGCAGCTGAGTAGCTGCTTTGGATATGTGGTCTAAGCACATACCCAAAGTATGTGCTTTGGGTATATAAGAAACAGCTTTGGGAACGATCTCTAGCTTATGGCACACTTGGACCCTGCATGTAGCCTGTCATGCTCTGCTGACCTTGGGTCTTACAATGAACTTGAATGAATGGCCTGTCGTGTGGTTTAGTAACATCTGGACTATTGAGTTCATATCAAGGTATCAGCAGGACTGCATTCCTTTTTGGAGCATCTGAGGGAGGATCTTATTTCTTGCTAAATTGGCAGCATTCAGTCTCTTGAATAAATTCAGGGAATTCAGTGTGATGGTTCTTTGGCAGTTGTAGGGCTAAGGTCCCCCTGTCAGCTAAGAGCTATTCCCAGCTTCTAGACGCTGCCTACATACCTTGGCTCATGACCTCCTTCCTCCATCTTCAAAGTTAACAAGAGTGGATTGAATCCCCTTCACACATCAAATATCTTCTTCCATCACTGCATCTCTGTTGGCCACTCTTCTACTTTCATCTTCTACTTTTAAGGGCTCGTGTGATGATAAATAATCAAGAATACTCTCTACATTAAGGTCCTTAATTTGATTCCACCTGCAGAATTCTTTCAGCTGTGTAAAGTAACATATTCACAGGCTCCAGGGGTTAAGGTAGGGATGTCTTGTGGGGGTGGAGGAGGAGGGACATTATTTTGCCTACCACAGTCACAAGACCACTTTCCCAGAGAATCTCTGTGATATGATTACAGCCTCCTAGAGCCCTGGTAGCATAGTGCCTAAGGCACTTGACTGCAAACCAGAAGGCTGGTGGTTCAAACCCACAAGCCACCCCTCAGAAGGAAGGTTGGGCAAACCTTACAAGACATTCTAAAGGGAGTCCTTTGATCAGAGAAAATAGCAAATAACAACCGACCATTAATACACAAGATAACATAACCCAGAAACCACAGCAACGGACATATCCAAAGTAAAATGAGCTTACAA
>NW_006921630.1:10477400-10513782 GCF_000298275.1 Orycteropus afer afer
AAAAAAAAAAAAGAAGGAAGGTTGGGCAATCTACTTCCATAATGATACTGCCTCAGAACTCCTTTATTCCCTATCTCTGATCATTACATTACCAACAACCCAATCTTCCAATGTAGAAAACTTACAGTCACTCTCAACTCATGCCTGTTCTGCCCTCCCACATTTTAACTACAGTAACAGGAATTTCTGCCAGTTCTACGTTGGAAATGCTTCTCTCCCATCCCATCCCTCCTTTCTATTCACACTGCCACTACCTTAGTCCAGGCACTCATCTTGGCTGCTACCAATTTGAAGTAACCACCTTGCTTTAGTCTCCCTGTCCCCTCTCCACCAACACCCAACACACATCTGGTTCATCCCTCCATTAAGACCAGTATCATCTTGTCATTTCCTCAGTGTAAAAGTCTTCTTCATTCCCTTTCATTTCCTGATTGAAAAGACCTCAACTCCTTAGTGTGGCATATAAGGCCATTGACAATTTGACTGCATTCTAGGGTTCTAGGCTCATCTTCTTTCTTTTCTTTTCTTTTCCTTTTTTTATTGTGATTTGGGTAAAAGTTTACAGAGAAAATTCATTCCAAAGTCCAATCTTTCAGTTAGCAGTCAGAATTCATTAACCATTTGCACATAATACACAAACATCTATACATGCAAATATATATAACAAGGAAAATGTAGCCACTGTGCTGAAAGGACATTGTTTCTTGGTATCATCTGGTCTCTTCTACACACACACACACACACACACACACAGAGTCTAAGGCTATGGGTCATTTGATGTCATTCAGAAAGAGGATTAAGTGTGCCAATTGAAAGGTGACTTCTGACAGTGAACTTAAAAAGGGTGTGGATGATCAATGTTTGATTAGGAATAATTGTAATTATCTATTCAATGCCTGCTATATGCTAGACATGTAATAAACCATGTCATCATTTACCTTTACAGAAACCCTGGGAGTTAGGTATGTCTGTTGTCTTCATTGTGCAAATGAGCAAACTGAGGTTCAGAAATGTCCATTAACTTGCTCAAGGTCATACAGCTAGTAAGTGGTGGAGTTTCTTAGCATTCTGCTCAGTCTCCTACAGAGCCTGGTCTCTCCTGAGCCCCCGTGGCATAGAGCCCATGGGACATAGTGAGAGTCAGTGATCATCAGCTGTTCACAAATAAAGAGAGCTGGTTTTTGAGCCGTTGAGCCTTTTTTTTGTTTTGAGCCTGTGTAGGTTTTATCTGTATTCCTTAGATCACTTCATCTGTAGTCTTTCTTAGTCTGTTTTTCAATTTGCAAGCCCATAGCTCTGTCACTATACAATCTCACATCCTCCATTACAAATGCTCCCAGCCCTTGGCCTGCTCCACCCCTCTCTTCCAGCCCCAGGTGACAAGGCCCAGCTTGCTGGACCCACAGAGCCAGGCTCATCATTTGTCTCACTCCCTCAGGCCTCCATTCTGCAGTGATATGACTGCCTGCAATGTCCTTCACTTTCTTCTCCACCTGGTGAAATCAGGTGTCACTTCTGTGATACTTCCTCAGCCCTCACCCTCTCCTTTTTCTTTCCAAGATGCATTCTTTTCCCTCTTTGAAGACGCTTGTTCATATATCTGCTTCACCTACTAGACTATAGACTTTTGAAGAGCAGGAACCATGTTGTCTTTTTCTTTGCACCTCTAGTACTTAGCATGATGACATGCACATAATAGCTGCCCAATAAATAGGCATTGAATGCATGAGTAAATCAACTATGTTAGGTCCTGGGATATAACAGGGAAAACAGAGGACGTAATTTATGTCTTCACTCATCTTACAGTCAATTAGAATAGACAAAGCTGTTGATCAGAAAATGGAGTCAATTATAATTGCAACCAGCACTATGAAGAAATATCAAATGCTATTTTTCTTTATGAATTTCTAAAAATTCCAATAATTCTTTATGATTTAAGGACTCTTACATTTTTAGGCACCTCACAACCTGTTCAGACTACAGAGTGAAAGAAAGAGTCAGAGGAAAGCAGAATAAAGCAAGAAAGACTGAGTGAAACCTCCCTTCCACCTTTGAGCACCTTTTCAGATACCTGAGTCAGGTGGTGACATGGAATCTCCCCTCTTTCCACAGCCTTGTCAAAGGATGTCTGCCCTTCCATTCTGAGCACCTCCAACTGATCCAAGTGCAGCCACGAGGAGAGAGACGTCCATATGAGCAGCCTTCCAGGGTGCCAGTCCTTACCACTATACCTCAACCAGGACCACAAGAACATTAGCCAGAATAAAGTGTGTCCATATTCTTTTTCTACAGGCCTCTTGTACTCTTCTTAAAGGGAAAAGAGAACAATGTGTTGCTCCCCAGAGAACTCCTAAAGTCATTTCCCATTCAAGAGACTGGTGTAAATAATATATCCACTCCTGGATCATTTCCACAGTCAAACTGATCTCGTCCGAGAGGTCCCAACACATTGCCTGTCCCCTGACTCACATCAAGCCCACACCAGGAGGCTTTGTTGCTATTCTTTCAAAGTTTTTCCATGAGTCAGGCTAGATTCAAATTCTGTCTCCACCCCTTAGTAACTGTGTGATCATGAGCAAATTATTCAACCTCACCAAGTCCCAACACCCTGTTTGTGAAGTGGAGATGGTAATACCTGCTCCCTAGGGGCATTTGGAGACTGATGGGAGGTAACATAGGCCACGTGCATAGAACAGGACACGGAATCCAGGGTACGGTTCTTAGTTGCTACTCCTCTTTCCACCTTTTCCCTAAATATCCCAGAACATGAAGAAAGTGATTGACCATGGATGATATACTTGAAGAGTTAATTCCTGGAGAAGTTTTGAATGCATTTTCTCTAAAAAGCTACATGATCCATGGGGGCCAAATTCAGGATGTCATCAGGGTCATGTTCAATGCAAAGGCGATGGGGGAAGATCCTTTTTTTTTTTTTTTTTTGTCTCTTCCAATTTCTAGTAGCCCCAGGTGTTCCTGGGCTTAAAGCTGCAGCATAACTCTTATGTCACATGGCCGTCCTCTTTCTCTCTCTCTGGAACTCTTCTCTTTTATAAGGATATCACTCATATTGGATTAGGTCCCACTCTACTCTGGTATGACCTCATTTAACTTAACTGATAAGATCTTCAAAGATCCCATTTCCAAACAAGATCCTGTCCACAGGTACCAGTGATGAGGACATCAGCATGTCTTTTGGGGTCACAATTAAATTTACAACAGAGGGTAAGATTACTTCCTCCTGTGCTCGCACCTCCAAAGAAATGCCTTAAAATATTAGGACCCTTTACTGAGCATTTCCTATGTGACAGCCGACAGGAATTGGAATCATGAGCCTCATTCTACAGAAGAGGTAATGGGGACATCGAGAGGTTGGGTGGTAACTCAGGCTAACTACCTTACTTACTAAGTGGCTCCAAAATCTTTGATGCTTCTGTCCTACCACCTGAAATTTTGTTCAAAAAGACACAACAATTTCTTTAAATGCCAGAGGAAAATTAAGGCATCTATACTGGTCATTTTCCCTCTAGAAATGCCAAAATATGTGTTTGAGTAGTTGAGATTGGGGTGTGGGTTGGGAAAACCTTTTTATCAAAGGTTGAAGAGATGTAAGATTACCCAACTCAGGAAACAAAACAAGTGCCCAGTTAAGTGTGAATTTCAAATTAAAAAAAAAAAAAAACACTACCATTGAGTTGATTCTGACTCATAGCAACCCTGCAGAACAGAATAAAACAGGCCCATAAGGTTTCCAAAGCTGTAAATCTTTACATAAGAAGACTGCCTCATCTTTCTCCCACAGAGCTGCTGGTAGGTTCAAACCCCCAACCTTCTGGTTTACAGCTGGGTACTTTAACCACTGTACCACCAAAGCTTCTTGAATTTCAAATATGAGTCAATTTTTTAGTATATGTATACCTAAATGTTGCATGGGATATACTTACACTAAAAAAAGCATTCATTGTTTACTTGAAATTCAAGTAACTGGATGTCCTGTATTTGATCTGGCAACCCTGAAAAGATGAGACGGGCCTCAGAATTTGTGCACTGAGGCAGTGCCTGGGGTTGAGTTCGGAGCAGAAGCAGAGACCCCAGTAGGGTTGAGGGAGAATCTGCTTTGGGGAATGACACTCTTCACCAATCCTGCTCCTTCAGACCCCACCTGAAGTCTCTATGGGTGAAGGTGAGGTGAAAGTACAGAGTCCCTGCAGGAAAGAGCAAGGGGCCCCAAGATGGAAAAGGAAACCCAACTTCTCCGGACAACTTGACTGGGGGAGAGGAAAGATGCATATGAAACAGAACCTCCCTATAATATTTGTACTTCAATTACAATTGGGCTAAATGGGCTTTTGATAGCTTCATCTGAGAAATTCAATGCCTATTATAATATTGTTTCAGTGAGACCTTGTTTCTACTTCCAGCTACCATCTGTCAAAGAAATCTGGAAATTGAACCCACACATACACTGAGATGGAGCTCTGGTAGCACAGTGCCTAAGGCATCTGACTACTAACCAGAAGGTTGGTAGTTCAAACCCACCAACCACTCTGCAGAAGCAAGACTGAGCAATCTACTTCTATGAAGGTTTACTGCCTCGGAAACCCAATGGGGGTCACTATGAGTCAGAATCAAACCGATGGCAGTGGGTTTGTTTGTTTTTTTTGTTGTTGTTCTATACACATAGAACTAGCAATCTAAGGATAGGGGAACTAAGGGAATAAATAACCAAAAACCAGTTATCATTGAGTTGATTTTTGTGTGTCAAAGTAGAACTGTGCCTTACTTATTTGGAGAAGTTCCCAGGTTGTTTTTTACCCCAAAGGGTTTGCTACTTCTGCCTAAGGGATTTCCAGGTTGATTGACATTTCTTGGGTAAGCTGTAAACAACTTGATGATTTGATATTTTTCTCTGGCCCAGGGCTACAGTCTGCCCTGTGATTGGTCTATTTTATATACCTTGCAGAGACTAGTCAATTTTCAATTTTCTATGCAAATATTGAGTTGAAAATCTGCTCAATAGGATGGAGTGACTTACAGTTATTGGTTGATGTGTTGTCCTGCTGGGAGGATCATGCTTTGAAATAGACAAGGAGTTTGCTTATATAAACAGCCTACCCTACAGAGTGTCTTAGAGGCAAGGAGAAAAGAGAGAAGTAGAGAGAGAAGAAGCAATGAATCTCCTAAAAAAGCTGTAATATGGTGCAAGTATGTATATAAGTCAGTGACATTTAACTCAAGGGCTGTAACACTGAAGACAGCCAGAAGCCTGGAAGGGGCTCTATGGCAGAGTCAGTGGTGATGGCAGAAAGCTGCTGCTGGGAAAGTTGAGATGAGCAAGCTGCTACACTGGCTGTGAGCTAGATCAGTTAGGAGAAAGGCCAATGATGGGGTAGCTGAAGGCAGAGAGGCCTGCATGCTCAAGGGAGGCTGTGCACAACTGGGAGGGGGTGTGCACACCTGAAAGAAGGTCTTGACTGCTTGCACTGCCAAGAGCACCTGAGAGAGCTGTCCTAATTGGGAGCTGCCCTGAACTAAAGAAGGGATGGATGTTCTCTCTACATTAAAGACTTGGATAAGCTTTCCAAACCTCACCTACATGAATCCTGATCCTGATTCCAAGTTGTTCCTGTTACTTGCAAGTTGATCTTCATCAAGAGTTGTAGCCTGTTACTTCCTTAATAAACCACATAACTGTGATTATGGTCTGTGAGTTCTGTGTGGTCATCGCAACAACTTATTAAATCGAAGATAGAAATAGAGTGTGCTGGGGGGCAGTTTGCGGGGGTGGTGATGAATGGTATCAGAACGGTGAAGAAGTTGGAGAGTGATGGTAAGTCTGACCTCCATGTCATAGGAATCAGCTTTGTGTTGATCCTGATTCCTTTTTTTTTTTTTTTTTAAACTTTTGATTGTGATTTGGGTGCAACGATTCATTTTACATTCAATGTTTCATGTACTTTTTTTTTCACGATACTAATTACCATCCCCACAACGTAACTGATCTTGATTCTTATCGATCATGAATTTAGGTGATGCCCCATTACAATTTTCAATGGCTGATTTTTCACAAGTAGATTCACAGAACTTTCTTCCAAGGCACCTCTAAGCGGATGACTCAAATCTAACCATTCAGCTAGCCACTGGGCACTTAACCATTTGCACCACTCAGGGTCTCCAATCTTATCTTTCGCCCTTCCTTTGATTTCCTGCTGAAGCTTCCCATTGGCTAAACTCACTCATGAGCCAAAGGGTGAAAGAGCTCATTGATGTAGTCCATCCAGGCCAGAGGTGGGGATAGAGAGCAGGATTTGTACAGGTGGAGACTGGAATTGGAGCAACAAACAGAAGATATGCTGTATAAACTGCAATGAGGGAAACTTTCTAGAGGGGTCATGTCTGAGTTGAGACAGGAAGGAGGGAGAGTAAATTGACAACCAATCAAGGAGAGGGAGCGGGGAGACGTCTCAGATATAGGATCAACACACATCAACGCTGAGGTGTGAAGGAGCCAGGCATGTTCTGAGAACCACAGGCAGTTTAGTATATACCCTTCATGAGCAAGAGGGAGGCATAGTGGGGAGAGAGAAGGATGATAATTACATTTTACAGGATGTAATAACTTTTACCGAGCACTTACTACATGCAAAACATGTAAAGTGCTAAATATATTACATTTTTTTATTATAGTAAATATATATATAACACAAAATATGCTGTTTCAATCTTTTTTATATGTACAAGTCAGTGGCACGGATTATGCTCACCATGTGTGTAATCATCACCTTTATCCATTTATAGTTTTTTTCATCACCTTTAACAGAAACTCACTGTCCCTTAAATAATAACTCCCCATTTCCTCCTCACCTCAGCCCCTGGTGACCTTTAATATACTTTGGTCTTTATGCATTTGTCTATTCTAGTATTTCATATAAATGGGATCACACTACTTATTTCACTCAGCATAATGTTTTCAAAGTTGATCCATGTCATGGCATGTATCAGAGCTTCATTTCTCTTTAAGGCTGAGTTTGGGTCCATGTTTTCAAGTCACTGAAGCCCCTGACTTATTTTAGAAAAAACTCCAGCTAATCCTTTCACTGCAATATTTTTTTTTTTACAACTTCTCTCCTTCCTTTTCCTCATTATTTCTTCCTTCTTCAGCATTTCTTTCCTCTTCAAAATCTATTAAGTCTGATCCATCAATTCCCCTTCTTCACAATCAATATTATCAGAAGGGACCATTCCCTGGGGAAGGATGTCAAGTTTGGTAAGGTGGAGGGTGGACAAAAGAGGGGAAGGCCCTCAACGAGATGGATTGACACAGTGGCCGTAGCGATGGGCTCAAGTATAGCAAGGATCCTGGAGCTGGCACAAGACCAGGCAGTGTTTTGTTCTGCTGTGCATAGGGTCACTGTGAGTCGGAGACGACTAGACAGCACCTAACAACAACAACAACACAACTACACAATCTATGAGTTGTTTTACATTGCCAATATCAAGCTCTAAATTCAGCATTCTTGCCATATGGACAATTTTCACAGATACCTGATTTTCATAGATGATCTCTTCCATTATATTATCCTAATCAAATGCTTGGCGAGTGTTGACATGACTCAACATTTTTTTTCCATAACCCCAGCATGCATTTTTCAATAACTTCCTCCCAGGAAGACACAATATTCCAGATACATTGATGTTTGTAGGTACAGTTCATTGTAACTTGGAATACATCATAAATTGGGATTACCTGTATACCAGTGGCCCCCAATTTGGTTGCACATTGGAATGCCTGGGAGATTTTTAAAATGCTGGAGCCTGCCCCCACCCCACCACCCCACCCCCCTACTCCCCCACTCCCACCACCCAAGATTCTGCTGTCTTTGTGAGGCCCAAGTATCATTGTATTTTAGAAGCTTCCCAGGTGATTCTAATGTAGAGCTAAGGTTAAGAACTAATGATACTTTGTAGCTGAAAAAGCAGAAAAGTAGGCAATGGAAATGCACATAGAGAGCTTTGACCTACCTCTTGGTCACTTAAATCAGCCTTCTCTGGACTGGCTCCAATTGATTATTAAAAGAAACGTTGACTAGCTGACTAGCAACGTTTGTCGTTTTGCTCCAGGAAGGAGAGCCTGCCCTTGCCTTCCTCAGCACTCTATGTGCACTTGTGAGGGAAGCAGACAGTTTTAGATTTTGCTGAGTTGCCTTCCTAATGACAACTCAGCATGTCAGTGGTTTCAGTTCAAGACCAGTGATAATTTGCCTCAATCCTTTCCTTCTGCAGTGGCTCTAGGGCCCTTCCTTTGAGGTAAGACAACAAAAGTATTTTGTCAATTTTTTTAAAGTCAGCATAATGTTTTATTTCTCCAAAAGGAGCATTTTATAACTTTTTCTTCCACGTATATAGTCTGTCCATGTAAATTAATCTCTGTGTTATTTTACTTTCTGGATTATCATAGCATCACTGACAAACTAAAAGATTTTGCTATGAATTCATATTGTCCCCACCTTTATTTTAAAAAAAAAGACCCTTGTAGCAGGTACTCCGCAAACAAGAGATGTAAGCAATGTCACATTATTTTTTAAAAAACTTTTAACACCTCTATTAAGATATGATTAACTTACACAATTCACTCATTTAAAATGTGCCATTCGTTGTTGCTGTTTTTTAGTGTAGTCACAGGGTTTTGCTACCATCACCCAATCTAATTTTAGAACATTGTTATCA
The DNA here is from genome assembly GCF_000298275.1 of Orycteropus afer afer. Classification (NCBI taxonomy): domain Eukaryota; kingdom Metazoa; phylum Chordata; class Mammalia; order Tubulidentata; family Orycteropodidae; genus Orycteropus; species Orycteropus afer. The sequence goes on from NW_006921630.1 coordinate 10,486,125, forward strand.
ACCCCAGAAAGAAACATCATCTCCATTAGCAGTCACTCCCCATTCCTCTCCCACAATCAACCCCAGCCCTAGGCAATCACTTAACTACTTTCTGTCTCTATCAAAACCAAAAACCAAACTCACTGCTGTCAATAGGTTCCAACTCTTAGCGACCCTTCCTTGGGTTTCCCAGGTGGTATCACTATGGAAGTAGATTGCCCAGTCTTCCTTCAGAGGAGTGGCTGGTGGGTTTGAACACCAGCCTTCTGGTTAGCAGTCAAATGTCTTAGACACAGCACCACCAGAGCTCCTATGGATTTGCCTATTCTAGACATTTCCTATAAATGGAATCATCTGTGTATGGTGTTTTATGACTGGCTTCTTTCACTTAGCACAATGCTTCCATGGTTCCTCCATGTTGTAGCATGTAGCACTTCATTCCTTCTGTTTGTTTTTCTCAATCCCTTGAGGTGTTTGGTTATGGATAAGAAGTGTTCATAACATTTCTCCCTAGGTGCTCTATTAGATTTATGGATATATTTGCAGCACATATAAATGCATATGTGGAAATATCTCTATATATGCCAAACCCATATATATTCATGATTGCAGTCCCATTAGCCTTCCCACACCTGTTCAGTTTGCATGTCTGTCTATGCAACACTTGTAGATTGTCCTTATCACTGTTATTGCAGGATTGTGTATGTAATAGTATTTACCTTTGTTGCCTTTAACTCTTGTGCTCCTCCTGATGTCTTCCCTGGCCTTGATCATTTTGTGCTGACCTCCTTATTGCATACTGCCTTTCTCTTCACTCAAGTTAACAGAGGGTTGTTGTTGTGTTGTTATGTGCTGTGGAGTGGGACCCAACTAGACACATACTAATTTCATTCCTTTTTATAACTGAAGAATATTCAATTGTATGGATATACTACATTTTATGTATCTGTTCATTAGTTGATGGGCATTTGAGTTGTTTCCTCCCCCCACCTTTTTTTTTTTTTTTTTTACAATTCCCCACAATGTAATAGCTCTCTTCCCGCTCCCTCCTCAGTTGTTTCCACCTTTTGGCTATTATGAATAGTGCTACTTAGAACACTCATGTTCAAGTTTTGGTGTGGACATATGCTTTTATTTATTAATTATTAATTAATTAATGTATTACATGATAAATATAATATACCGAAGAAATAAACTCACAGCCATCTAGTTGATTCCAACTCATAGCGACCCTCATTGGATTTCCGAGGTGGTCAACCTTTACAGAAGTAGATTGCCCCATCTTCACTTCACAGAGTGGCTGGTTTGAACTGCGAACCTTCTGGTTAGCAGTCAAATGTCTTAGGCACTGCACCACTAGAGCTCCTTATATATCATATATATATGATAAATACATTTTTTATACATATGTAAAATATGTGTGTATACTTATTATATGCAAGACATTGTGCTAAATGTTCTTATTGTTGTTATGTGCCCTCGAGTCGGACCCGACTCATAGCAACCCCTCCTTGGGTTTCCGAGGCAGTATCTCTACGGAAATAGATTGCCCAACCTTCCTTCCAAGGAGTGGCTGGTGGCTTTGAACCACCAGCCTTCTGGTTAGCAATCAAGTGCCTTAGGCACTATGCTACCAGAACTCCCATACTTGTTTGAAATTTTAAAATATACATAACATAAAATTTGCCATTTCAACCATTTTTATGTGCACAAGTCAGTGACATAAATTATGTTCACCATATTGTGCAATTATCATCTTCATCTGTTTACATATTTTGGGAGCTCTGGTAGCATAGTGGCTAAGGCATTTGACTGCTAACCAGAGGGCTGGCAGTTCAAATCCACCAGGCACTCCTCGGAAGGAAGATGGGGCAATCTACTTCCACAGTGACACTGCCTCGGAAACCCAAGGAGGGGTTGCTATAAGTCGGGTCCGACTTGACGGCACATAACAACAACAACAACAACAACAGAGAACTAGTTTTAGAACATTTCTGTCCCCCTCCCCCCCAAAAGAAACACCATCCTCATCTTCTTCTAATCCTGCTAGCTATGACCAGGGGATTATGGGTAACCAGATAAAAGCGTGGCCACCAAAGCCTACTCATTATCAAGATGAGGTAAAGGGTGCAATTCTCCACGAAGAGACTTTTTTGGTGGTGTTGCTAGGTGTGGTTGAGTCAATTTCCACTCATAGCAACCCCTTGTGACAAAGAAGAACTGCCCCCTAGGGTTTTCTTGGCTGTAATCTTATGGAAGCAGATTGCCAAGTCTTTCTTCTGCAGAGCAACTGGATGAGTTTGAACCACTGACCTTTTTAGTTAGCAACCCAGTGCATAAACTTTTTGCCACCAGCACTCCTTGAAATGGCTTTAGATGGACACAAAACACGTTTATATCAAGGCAAAAAAAAAAAAAAGGAGGATCCAAATAAATCACCCAAAAAGAATGGAGTTTGAAGTATAGATTCATTTTCTTTAATAACTTCATATATTGTTAGGCTTAAACAAGCAAACAAAAAAGAAAACACATTGAGTGGATTCTGACTCATAGCAATCATATAGGACAGAGCAGAACTGCCCCGTAGAGTTCCCAAGACTGTAAATCTTTACGGAAGCAGATTGCCACATCTTTCTCCCATGGAACCACTGGCCTTTTGGTTAGCAGCCATGTGCTTAACCTCTGTGCAACTAGGACTCATTATCGTAAGGCTTACCAATATATGACTATCTTTGAGCTCACACATAAGTAAAGCTCTACTCTTTGTGGGTTAGGAAAGAAGAGGGAACCCAAAGGATTCTGTGTGTTTCCATAGGTGATAATTTGGAATGTTTATTTGCAAAGTTCTTGGGAGTCTAAAATATAAATTTACAACACAGCATCTAGCAAATGGTTCCTCCACCTCTACATTAGGTAGCCAATTTGGTATATTGGGTTTGAATTTTCAAAACCTTAGCTAAGATGCTTAGTGCTTTCTCTGTTACAGATAGTTTTGCCCAACTTTGGGTTCAAGAATAAAAGGGCTTGGGGAATGAATAACATATGCAACCTCGATTTAAAGAGTAAAAAGGTTATGTAGGGACTGGTCAAATGTCCTTCCCACTCCAGTCCCCAGCAGCCACTTCAAGGTCAGGAGGAGAACTGCTGGATCAAATGGCATAAACATCTATAACGCAGGCAGATGCTGCCAAATGCCCCTTGTAAATACTGTAGCTATTTGCACTCCCACCAGAGACATGTGAGAGTTCTTTTTATGACCACCCCTGCCTTGTTACACCCCTAGTATGATACCAAATTTTGATCTTTGCCAATCTGACAGATGAAAAATAGTAGGGTTGTTTTTGTTTTTCTTTTTCATAAGAGTTTTAGCTTGAATAAGCATTCCCTTTTTTGTTTGTTCTGTTTTTCAGGGTGGGGGATTAACGTTGGTATTGTTGTTGTTAGTTGGCGTCCAGTCGATTGCAGCTCATGATGACCTGCATGTGTGCAAGGTAGAACTACCCCGTGGGGTTTCCAAGACTGTGAGCTTTCAGAAGCAGATCACCAGGCTGTTCCAAGGTGCCTCTGGGTGGGTTCAAACTGCCCACATTTTGGCTAATAATCCAGCACTTAACTGTTTGTGCCATCTAGAGCACTGCCCTTGTTCTGAGTAAAGCTGAACATCTTATCAACATGTATAAGAATTATTTGTGTAAATTATCCATTCATATTCTTTATAAACCAGCTTTTTAAAGGGCCACTTGTTTCTCTACCCATTCTGTTTTTGAAAGACAGACCCTCCAAGGGAAATGGCAAGTTCCGGTAACTAAGGGGTGAATCAGTGAAGAAAGTGGTATGTTCCTCATCCTTGAAGCTACCGCCTTGTGGGATGACTTGATTAAGAATATTATCTCTTTCCCACCCCTTTGGGTTCCTGTGGTGATTACACTTGTGTGTTAACTTGGCTGGGCCTGGTTGAGTGGCTGGACACTTGAATGTAGTTATTACCCATGGTGAGATTGGTAATTAACTCCATGAGTAGCTGCTTTGGGTATGTGGTCTGCTTCCCATATACAAGAAGTAGCTTTGGGAATGGTTGCCTGCTTATGGCATGCTTGAACTCTACATGTAGCCATGTCGTTGTTCAACAGCCTGCCATGCTTTGCCGATCCTGGGACTTTCAACGGAGTTGAATCAACGGCCTGCCGTGTTGTTTGGTAACATTGGGACTGTGCCACTTTACTTGTCTATCTTGGGCTTGTTAGCCTCAGGAGCCAGTAGCTCCATGAGTGAAGAGATGCCACTGGCTTCAGTGGGCCGGGAGCAAGAGGCAAAGCTGAAACCCAAGGTCAAGGGGCTTTCACACAGCCCCTAGAGCCCGGCACTTTGAATTCAGACTTAAAGCCTCCAAACTACAAGAGAATAAACTCCTGTTTGTTAAAGCCATCCCATTCATGGTATATGCTTGTCAGAGCGGCACTAGGTAACCAAAACAGTGCCCCAAACCCAGTGTCGTCAGTCTATTCTGACACAAAGTGACCCTAAAGGACAGGGTAGAACTGCCTCATAGGTTTCCAAGGCTGCAAATCTTTACAGAAGCAGATAGCCACATCTTTCTCCTGCGGAGCAGCTGGTGGATTTGAACCACCAACCTTCTGGTTAGCTTCCCAGTGCTTAATCCCTGCCCTACCAGAGTAACCTGCAATTGGGTGAAGTCTGAGGCTAGTAACAGTCAGGGACCTGGACTATCAATCCAGCTGTCAGATCCTTGCCCAGAGGTGGGGCCCTGTTTTCCCTCATCTGTCTGTTGAACTTCCCACCATCTTCTCTGTACTTTGGATTTTTACTTAGTATCAGATACAGGATTTCCTCTAGGCAGCATGTCAGTCCTAATTTATGCCTAACATTTTTTTTAGCTAATGTCTTTTTCTGCCATCATCTTAGGAACTTTAGTGTGGAATAAATAGTCTCTTTTTGTGGTAAATATATATGTAAAAAAAAATTGCCACATCCTTGACATGAATTATGTTTATCATGTTGTTCAATCAACACCCTGAAATCCCAAATTATTCCATCACCCTTAACAGAAACTCAATGTCCCTAATATATCCTGACAAATACAAATAACTTTCTACTTTATGATTTTTAAACACAACAAAAGTTGTGATTTTTTTTCACATTACCCATAAGAATTAGGCAGCAACAGAGGTAGAATCATTATAAAATGTTGATGAAAAAAGTGATTTGAGGAAGTAATAAGGAACCTTCAAGATAGGAATGTTTCCCTAAATTGTTTTGTATTATACTTGACATAGTTTATTGTCACTAAGCGGGAATAATTAGGGAGTCCATTTGACAAAAGATGTAAGGTCTAGAAAGGTATGGAGAAGAGACCTGAAACAGGTCCTAGTTTACCCAAAAGGTCTCAGGCACTTGTCCAATTTTCTGGTAGCTATAAAGCACCAGATCTGGAAACGTCTCTAACAATCCCCAATTATCTCCTGGTTTTTGGAATGAACAATAAAGTTTTTAAACCCCATACTCATAATGATTTATATAACCAGGAACCATTCTTATCATGTCATAGGATAATTTTCATTATCAGAGCAAGGGCATTATCAAAGCAGATCTGTTATTGACAAAATCCCAGATGTAGTTCTATAGAACAGCTGCAAGGGTATCACCTACACTTTTGGCTGCTCCCTTGCCTATGGGATCAGGGCATTTGAGAAGGACTTTAGTGCATTTCCACCAAATCCAGCTTCTCCTTCTATACCCTCACTCAGTCACCACTTTGAAGTTTCTACAAACTGTATTTGTAAGAATCAGTCAATAATAGATGATTTTATTGCAAAGGAAAATAATTTACACTTCCCATATTTCAGTCTCTTAAATGTATTCCAGAGATCACAAAAGGACTCAAAATGTGGACATGGCTTAGTGTAAACTTATCACCAACTGTGGAAGAGAATACAAGGCACTGAAGCCCCAGGATGATATATGATAACATTAAGTTCCTAGGAAGGAGAGTACATCAATGCAGTTCAGTTTGTGGTGTTACAAGGAAAGCGCTGACTTCAAAGTCTGCTCTCTTGTGCACTAGGTATGCTATCTAAAATCCTGGTATCCTCAGTTGTAAGATGATCTCCAAGGGTGTCCTTGCTCTAACACCCTAGGAGTCTAGATTTATTGTTGTTGTTATGTGCTGTCAATTCGGACCTGACTCATAGCGACCCCTCCTTGGGTTTCCGAGGCGATACCACTACGGAAGTAGATTGTCCAACCTACCTTCCAAGGAGTGGCTGGTGGGCTTGAACCGCCAGCCTTCTGGTTAGCAGTCAAGTGCTTTAGGCACTACGCTACCAGAGCTTCCCTCTAGATTTATTAGGGCACCTACTAAATGTTAAAGAGCTCTCCTGGCACAGTGCCTAAGGCATTTGACTGCCTCAACAGCTGCTCTGCAGGAGGAAGATGAGGCGATCTACTTTGTAAAGATTTACCACCTTGGGAACCCAATGAGGGTCACTATGAGTCTGAATCAACTTGATGGCAGTGAGAGCTTTTTTGGGGGTGGGAGGGTGAGGGGACTTTGTGCTAGGTGAGGTGTGAAGGTTTTCCATCTCTGTAGCAAAGCAAGTCCAGTGATGGCACAGCATTGAGAGAGCCCAAACTGAGCTCAAGAGGACAGGGTCAGGCAGGCCATCATGATGGATGGCACTGTGTCTGCATCTGGTCTAGCACATTGGCAGGAGCTGTCAGTTTGCTCCCTTCCTGAGGACTTTAGCAGTTGTCTACAGCATAACTTCTTTCCCCATTCAACACATTTTTGCAGTCTCCTTAGCTGAGTTTAGTTGGACTTTTTGTTTTACAGTCTATAAATTTTGGGTAGGAAAGCCTCTCCATTCTATGGGGCCTGAGTTATATTCTCTACCATAGTCATTTCCAGAATGCTAAATTAAAAGTTCTCAGGTGTTTGACCAAATTAATGCTATGACATAGCTCCCATTTAGCCAATGACATTTGTGTGAGTTCTCCTTGGGCAGGATCCCAGAGGAGAGAAGGGGTGAGTAGCAACCCATATTCTAAATCCCCTGAAACTAGAGTTAACCTATTTGTAGAGGTCACCTCCAACTTCCACTCCAATGTGGTACCCCCTCTACAAGGACCCTGGCAGGGGATCATCTTCCAGCATTTGCCTAAACAATGCCAGCAAACTCAATGCTCCATTAGGCAAACCATTCTATTTTAGGTACCTCTGTTGCTTAGCCAGTGGGTAGAGTGGAGACACAATGCGAATTTGAATTATGACTGTCAGTTATTATACTTATGTGATTTCCCAGCTTCCTTTAGAATGCAGATTCATTCTCAACACCACCTGCGTGATCTGACGATCCTGGGTCACACACAGAAAACCCTTCCATCACCCCTTAAATATTTTATAAACTCTCATAACTTCCTATATTTCTCCTGCACACATGCCAACTTATCACTGTTATTAGTTATTATTTTATTAACAACTGTCTAGCTTATAGTGGAGGCTGGAACTGTATCTGAATTGTTGTTGTTAGGTGCCGTTGAGTCATCTCCAACTCATAGCAATCCTATGCACAGAAGAATGAAACACCATCCGGTCCCATGCCAGCCCCACGATCCTTGCTATACTTGAGCCCATCACCACAGCCACCATGTCAATCCATCTCGTTGAGGGTCTTCCCCTGTTTCGTCGACGCTCCACCTTACCAAGCATGACATCCTTCTCCAGGGAATGGTCCCTTCTGACAACATGACCAAAGTAGGTGAGACGAAATCTGGCCATTCTTGCTTCCAAGGAGCATTCCTGCTGCACTTCCTCCAGGACTGATTCGTTAGTTCTTCTAGCAGTCCATGGTACTTTCAGCATTCTTTGCCAGCACCACAATTCAAAAGCATCAATTCTTCTTCGGTCTTCCTTATTCATTGTCCAACTCTCACATATATTTGAAACGATTGAAAATATCATGGCTTGTGTCAGGTGCACCTTAGTCCTCAATGAGACATCTTTGCTCCCCAGCACTTGAAAGAGGTCCTTTGCAGCCAACTTGCCCAGTGCTATATGTCATCTGGTGTCCTGACTGCTACTTCCATTAGCATCAATTGTAGAACCAAGCAATGTGAAGTCTTTGACAACATCAATCTTTTCTCCATTTATCGTGATGCTGCTTATTTGTCCAGTTGTGAGGATTTTTGTTTTCTTTATATTGAGATGTAATCCATACTGCAGACTGTATTCTTCAATCTTCATCAGTATTTCAAATCATCCTCACTCTCAACAAGCAAAGTTTTGTCATCAGTGTATCACAGGTTGTTAATGATTCTTCCTCTGATCCTGATACAACTTTCTTCTTCATATAGTCCAGGTTCTCAGATTATTTGCTCAGTGTAGAAATTGAATAAGTATGGTGAAAGGATACAATCCTGACACATTCCCTTCTTGATTTTAGACCATGTGGAGTCCCCTTGCTCTGTTCAAATGGCAGCCTCCTGGTCTATGTATAGGTTCATCATGAGTATAATGAAGTGTTCGGGAATTTCCATTCTTCTTGATGTTATCCACAATTTGATATGATACACACATATCAAATGCTTTGAATTGAATGCTTTTGCAGTCAATAAAACACAAGTAAACATCTTTCTGGTATTCTTTGCTTTAAGCCAAGATCCATCCGACATCAGCAATGATATCCCTCATTCCACGTCCTCTTCTGAATCCGGATTCCATTTCTGGAAGTTCTCTGTCAATATACTGCTGCAACCATTTTTGAATTATCTTCAATAAGATTTCACTTGCATGTGATATTAATGATATTGTTTGATAATTTCCACATTTTGTGGGATCACCTTTCTTTGAAATGGGTACAAATATGGATCTCTTCCAGTCAGTTGACCAGGTAGCTGTCTTCCAAATCTGGCATAGCCAAGTGAGTGTCTCCAGCACAGCATCTGTTTGTTGAAATATCTCAATGGGTATCTTGTCAATTCCTGGAGCCTTGTTTTTGGCCACTTCCTTCAGTACAGCTTCAACTTCTTCCTTCAATAGCATTGGTTCTTGATCATATGCCATCTCCTGAAATGGATGAACATCGACCAATTCTTCTTGGTACAGTGACTCTGTGTATTCTTTCCATCTTCTTTTGATGTTTCCTGCATTGTTCAATGTTTTGCCCATAGAATCTTTCAATATTAAATTTTTCTTCAGTTTGTTCAGTTTGAGAAATGTTGAGCATGTTCTTCCCTTTTGGTTTTCTAACTCCAGATCTTTACACATTTCATTATAATAATTGACTTTGTCTTCTCGAGCTGCTCTTTGAAATCTTCAGTTCTTTTATCTTGTCATTTCTTCCATTTGCTTTAGCTACTCTCCATTCAAGGGCAAGTTTCAGAGTCTCTTCAACATCCATTTTGGTCTTTTCTTCCTTTCCTGTCTTTTTTAATGACCTTTTGCTTTCTTCATGGATGATGTTCTTGATGTCAGTCCACAATTCCTCTGGTTTTCAATCACTGGTGTTCAACACATCAAATCTATTCTTTAGATTGTCTCTGAATTCAGGAGGGATATAATCAAGGTCATATTTTGGTTCCCATGGACTTATTTTAATTTTCTTCAACTTCAACTTGAACTTGCGTATGAGCAGTTGATGGTCTCTTCCACAATCAGCTCCTGGCCTTGTTTTGGCTGAAGATATTGAGCTTTTCTATCATATCATGCCACAGATATGGTCAATCTGATTCCGGTGTACTCCATCTGTCAAAGTCCACATGCATAGCCACCGTTTGTGTTACTGAAAAAAGGTATTTGCAATGAATAAGTCATTGGTCTTGCAAAATTCTGTCATGCGATCTCCAGCGTCATTTCCATCACCAAGGCCAAATTTTCCAACTACCGATGATTCTTTTTTGTTTCCAACTTTTGCATTCCAATCACCAGTGATAATTAACACATCTTGAGTCTATGTTCAGTCAATTTCAGATCTTTGGATTTGGTGGTTGGTGCGTAAATTTGAATAATAGTATTATTAACTGGTCTTCCTTGTAGGCGTGTGGATATTATCCTGTCACTGACAGCATTGTACTTCAGGACTGCTTTTGAAACATCCTTTGTGATGATGAATGCCACGCCATTCCTCTTCATTTTGTCATTACTGGCATAGTAGACCATATATATGGTTGTCTGATTCAAAATGGCCAAACTGGTCCATTTCTGCTCACTAATGCCTAGGATATCAATCTTTATGCATTCCATTTCATTTTTGACAACTTCCAATTTTCCTAGATTCATACTTTGTACATTCTGTGTTCTGATTGTTAATGGAAGTTTGTAGCTGTTTTTCCTCAGTTTAAGTTGTGCCATGTCAGCAAATGGAGGTCCAGAAAGCTTTACTTTATCCATATCATTAAGGTTCGTTCCACTCTGATAAGGCAGCTCTTTCCCAGTCTTATTTTGAATGCCTTCTGACCTAAGGAGCTCATCTTCCGGCACTGTATCGGACAATGTTTCAGGGCTATTCATAACATTGTCCAGCAATGTAACAGACAATGTTTCTCTGCTATTCATAAGGTTTTCCCTGGCCAATTCTTTGAGCAGTGGATGGCATCTTCCTTCTTCTGAGTCTGTCTTAGTCTGGAAGCTCCACTGAAACCTGTCCACCATGGGCAACCCTGCTGGCATTTGAATCACCAGTGGTACAGCCTCCAGCCTCACAACAACATGCAAGCCACCACTGTGGGATAAACTGACAGACAAGTTCATCTTCCTTAGCTGTTCCAAACCTCTGTGCCCCCTTCCTGGCTTTCCCTCTACCTGTTCCAGCCATCAGCCTTGGCTTCTTCTGGCTGGTTGAGGTGAGATCTTTACTGAATTAGTACTGGGTATCTGAGACATCATAGATACACAGTAACTATTAGATTGACTGTAAAGTGAGAATGGGCAATATCTACCTCACAGGGATTAAATAAGATTTTACATGTTAAGCTCCTGCACTTAATAAATGGTGGCTATCATCATAATCGTCATCATCATGAAATCAGCCTCTCTGGTCCTGGTTATGTCCCCTGAACTAACATGAACAACATCTCATGCCCTTTCTACATAATGGCCCTTAAGATATGAGAGCAGATTTTGTGTCCTCAATCCTCTCTTTTCCAAACAGGACTGAACTTAATTTATTTTAGGTTCACCAGTTTTCTGAAACCTAACCTTCACATTTCCTCACGAAATTCCAAATAAACACAGTGGGTTTTCAGCCAAAGTGTGTTTGGTTGCTAGGTTAACAGAATATGTTTTTAAAGAATTTCTGACACGCTATTTCAAGAAAATTAAACAGACTCAAAGAAAAGAAAAAGTCTTAAGACTTTTGAAAAGAAAAATTCTTAAGACCTGGTAGAATCTTCAAATCTATACACTCCTTCAACTGAAGTCAGATGTCTAGTAGAGCCGTAGGCTTGTTTGCTAGCCAAGCAATCTACTCTCAAAAAGTAGCCTTAAAAAGAATGAGATTTAAATGGGGGCAACACTCTATAAGTTGCATTGGCTGTACACAGACCACAACCAGGATGATATGTTCATATACAGAATATGTTCCTGTGAGTAACCATTCCTGGAAGTGTCTTATGACTGAGCCTTGCTATTATTCTGTAACTATTTTGCAACATAAATCAGATCCTGTAATTGTTTTATTGTCAACCAATCACTAATTTCCACTTATGCAGATCTAACCAGCTGTTAAAAAAAAAAAAAAAGCCTCCTTGGAAAGATCTCACCCCAACCACCATACTTCACCATACACCAATCACAAACTTTTTACACTGTTAGCTTCTTGATTTTCCTCTATAAAAATAAAAGAGTGGCTCTCACACTTTCTGATTTGTCAGTTTCATTTGTGGAACTTGACATCTTTCTCCATTAAAAAGGTTTTGAACTTTCAAAAACCTCTTTAAATTTTAAGAAACTCCAGTTGTGCTCTATGACAGAGTCCACTTCACTCATCCCATGCCAGTGATCACAGATGTTTGCGTGGATTATTGTTGTAGTCTACTGATTGGTCTCCCGGTTTTCAGTCTCTTCTCCACAGGGGAACCAAAGTGAGCCTTTTAAAATGTGGTTCAAATCATACCACTCCTCTACTCACTATCCACAAGTAGCATACCCTCTCACTCAGTAAAAAACCAAGGCCTTGCATTTGCTTTAGGAGCCTATCTGACTGGATTCCTGATTCCTCTTTCTTCTTTCCTACTTCCCCTCTCTTGAGCCCTCTGTGTATGACATGCCAACCTTTCTACTCCATAAACTTTCCAGGCATGGTCCTGCCCCAGGCCCTTTGAACTGACTATTCCCTCTGCTCATATTTCCTCAGATAGCCCTGAAGTTGCTTTTCTCACTTCCTTCTAGTCTTCATGAGGCCCACCTGATCATTCTGTTTAAATTTCATTTGTTGCTTCCCTTTTTACTCTAGTTATTAATACTTCCTATTGTACTAGGAAGAAAGGTCTGGTGATCAACTTCTAAAAATCATCAGTGAAAATCCTGTAAACAACAGCAGTTCAATCCACAGGCAATCATGATGTTGGCACAGGATCAGGAAGTAGTTCATCCCATTGTGTATGCATTCACTATGGGACAGGGGCCAACTCAATGGCAGCTAACAACAACATATAGCATCACTTGATTGAGACTTAATTCCTTCTTGAACCCTCTCCCTGGGCAGAGTCTTTGACCTGGTTTGCTCACTATAGTAGCCCTAGTGCTTCAAACACCAGGCTAGATGGCCCCTGGAGGGTTTCAAGGGTGTAACTGTCTACTTCCTGGACTGCCAACCAGCTGCCACATGAAAAAATATAAACCTTTCATCTTGTTTAAGTCACTATCATCTGGTCTCTGTTAAAAGACCTAAACAAAATCTTACCTAATTATTTTAGTTTTTCAAAATCTTAAAAAAAAAAAAAAAAGAAAGAAATGTTACCCATACTCCAGGGGAAAACAAATTCCTTACAACTGGACCAATTAGTAGCATCATGATTGTGATTGTTGGAGCTATATGTCAACTTGGCTGTACCACAATTCTGTGTGGTTTAAGCAATTGTGATGTGATGTGGGTTGTTCCAATGATGGCATCAGATGTATGTTTTGAGCAGCCAATCTACTGAAAGGGAGTTTTCCTAGGGGTATGGCCTGCTTCCAGTATATTTAGGGACATCCTGGGAAAAGAGACATTTTTCTGTGGATTGGAATTCTGTTGTACCGTCTACAACTGTCCGTGAGCAAACAATCCACCATCCAGCCTGGAGATCTTGGATTCGTCATTTGTTGGAGTCAACAGCCAGTATACTGCCTGCCAGCCTTGAGTTCCTCAGCCCCTGCAGCTGCGAGAGTCGGGAAAAGTCTCTAGCTTGACGTTTGATCCAAGAACTTGAGACTTGCCAGCTTCTATAAGTGTGTGAGCTGTTTTCCTTAGATAAATTTCTCTTTCTCTTGCTATATAACGTTTACTGGTTTTGTTTCTCTAGAAAACCCAGTCTAACACAATGATAAATGGGGAAAAGAATGAAGTTGTCAAAGATTTCATATTACTTGATCCACAATCAACACCCATGGAAGCAGCAGTCGAGAAATCAGATGTCATATTGCACTGGGAAAATCTGCTGCAAAAGACCACTTTAAAGTATTGAAGAGCAAAGATGTCACTTTGAAGATTAAGGAGTGCCTAACCCAAGCCATGGTGTTTTCAATAGCCTCATATGCATGTGAGAACTGGACAATGAATAAGGAAGACTGGAGAAAAGTTGATGCTTTTGAGTTGTGGTATTGGCAAAGAATGCTGAAAGTACCATGGACTGTCAGAAGAATGAACAAATCTGTCCTGGAAGAAGTGCAGCTGAATGCTCCTTAGAAGCGGGAATGGCCAGACTTCGTCTCACCTACTTTGGTCATGGTGTTAGACCATGCCCTGGAAAAGCATATTATGTTTGGTAACGTGGTCAGTGAAAAAGGGGAAGACCTTGAACAAGATGGATTGACACAGTGGCTGCAACAATGGGATCAGGCACAGCAAGGATTGTGAGGACGGTGCACAACCAGGCAGTGTTTCATTCCGTTGTACATGGGGTCGCTATGAGTCAGAGCTGACTCGATGGTACCTAACAACAATATACTCCAGGAGAAGAGACAATTTTTAGGAGGAAGAAAGAATGGAAAGCTCTGATTTCTGCTTTTCTCTGCCTGGGTTCCCGCTCTCTGTGGATATCACATCATTTTAGGATTTTTGTGTTAAATTTTCATAGGCCAGTATTAGTGGTTAACATGTGAGATGTGCATCCTACTCCTCAAAAACAATAAAGAATAAATATTTTTACTAATATCTAATTCTGTAAATGGCTCTGTGAAATCTCAGAAAATTCAATCTCTCTGCTTTTCCCCACCCATTTCTCTCCCATTGTTAGCAACTTCTCTTGTTCTAAGACTGAGAAAACAGGTCATAAAGCAATTAAAAGTCAAACAAATGAAAAACACTGTTGAGGAGATGAGAATTGCATCATTCTTTTTTTTGTTGTTGTTTGATATTTCTTTTCCCTATTAAAGAAGATGAGAGACAGGGAATAAATCATTTACTGCCACTCTATTATGTGCTAGGTGATTAACAACAGCAACAACTAAAACTGAGTACCTACTGTATACTAAAGGAGCTCTGGTGGCAGAGTGCCTAAGGCATTTGACTGCTAACCAGAAGGTTGACAATTCAAACCCCTAACCACACCCCTGAAGGAAGATGAGGCAATCTACTTCCACAAAGATTTACCACCTCAGAAACCCAATGGGGTCGCTATGAGTTGGAATCAACTCGATGGCAGTGTGTTTGGTTTGGTTTTTTCACTATATACTAGGCACTGTAGTAGGCACTTTGGCAATCTTGAGAGCCCCACAGAAAGGAGAAACGAAAACTGAATTTCCCAGAGTTTCCTCTGAAGGCTCTGCTGTGCTTTGCCCACACGTCCTGAAACCTCAGTGCCTTGGTGTTGGGGAGAGGCTGCACCTGGAGTCAACCTTTCTCCCAGGCTGTCGCTCCAGCAGGAATAAGGCAATTTGAAAGGTGATACCCCATTCCAGTGAATTTCCTGAGCTCATATAGGCACTGTGTGAGGCACTAATGACATGATCTCTTCCCTCCTGGGCCCAGTGGAGTGACAAGTGTGCCACTCAATGTTGAATATAAAACACAAGGCAGACCTTTTGCCTCAAGCAAGAGCAAGATGGCACCAGGAGAAAGAACTTTCATCTGGAAATTGAAAGTTAAGAAGGAGCTGTACCGGTGAGAGGAACAACAGACTGGGAATCCACAAGCAGCTGTAAGTTTCTTGGATGCCCCACAGATCAGGGGGGTTAAGGGCCCAAGAAGTTCTTCTCCGATAGGCAGATGCCTATTTGCAATAATGTGAGGGATACCAGGAATCACCCAAACAGCCTCTCCTACCTCCTGCCATGTTGTATGGAGTTCCAACATTCGAGTATTTTTTCTTTGTATCTTAAATCCTCTTCATTCACTGAAAGGCCGATATTCATATGCCAGAGCCTCTAGGAGGGTGGAATCAACTCAACTAAATATAAAAGATTGCACTGAGCACTTACAGCATGCTTAAGATCCTTAGGTGGTGCAAATGGTCTGCACTAGACTGCTAACATAAAGATGCTATGGAATAAAGGGCTGGCAATCTGCTTCTGTAAAGATTATACCCAAGAAAACCAAGAGCAGTTTCACTCTGTAATACATGGGGTGACCCATAAGTCAGAATTGACACAAAAGCAACAGGTTTGATTTTTGCGGTGGTTGTTTTATTCTGTGTCAAACACAATGAACAAGAAAAAATCCTGGCCCTCAAGATCCTCATTTTTTAAAATGTAATTTTATTTATTTTCTTGTTGTTGTTGAGAATATACACAGCAAAGAATATACCAATTCAAGAGTTTCTACATGTACCGTTCAGTGACATTGATTATATTCATTCAACCATGTAATTATTCTCACCCTCCTTTTCTGAATTGATTCTCCCCCATTAACATTAATTCATTGGCCTTTGAGGTTCCTAATTGATCTTTTGAGTTGCTGTTGTCAACTTGATCCCATATAGATACTTCTTAAGAGAGTATAATGCTCAGCTTAAGAAGAATTCAGAAGATATTTTTGGTTTACAGTTTAAAGATTATTGCAGAGCAATAATTTCAGTAGTGCATCCAACCTTCATGGCTCCAGGAAGTCTGGATTCCATAAGAATTTTAAATTCTGTTCTGCATTTTACCCCTTTTGATCAGGATTTATCTTTGGAATCCTTGATCAAAATGTTCAATAATGGTAGGCAGGCACCATACAGTTCTGGTCTCATGGCAAAGGATGCAGTTGTTCATGGAGGCAATTAGCCAAACATTGCAAATCCTCCTCCTATTCCTGACTCTCTTCTTCCTCTGTTGTTTCAGATGAGTAGAGACCAATTGTCATGTCTTGGATGGCAGCTTAAGACCCCAAACACTAGGTATCAAACTAGAAGGTATAGAGGCATTAAACCTGATATTAGGCCAATTAACAAGGTTGTCCCATGAAACAAAGACCCTAAACCTCCAAACCAAGAATTCAAATCCCATGAGGTATCTGATTGTTCATAATCAACCTCAGTAGCTACTCTTTCTTTTTGTTGTTGTTATAAATATATCTGGTAGCTCTGGTGACATAGTGCCTAAGGCATTTGACTGCTAACCAGAAGGCTGGCGGTTCAAACCCACCAGCCACTCCACGGAAGGAAGGTCAGGCAATATACTTCCATAGTGATACAACCTCAGAAACCCAAGGAGGGGTCTCTATGAGTCGGATCTGACTCAATGGTAGTACGTTTTTATAAATATATCTATTGCTTAACTTTTGCCAATTCAACATTTTATAGATTTACAACTTATTGACAGCAATTACAGTAATTGGCTGTACAAACTTACCTTTAATGAATGTGATATTTCCATCACCATTAACACCCCTGTCCCCTCTTCCTCCTGCCCCTGGTAACCACCAGTAAACTTTGGTCTCTATACATTTGTCTTGTCTTGTCTTTTTATATAAGTGAGGTCATACAGCATTTCTCTTTTTGTGCTTAACTTATTTCAACATAATGTCTTCCAGCTCCATCCATCTTACACTATTGGATACATCAAGACTTAATATCTCCTACTGGCTGACTAATATTTCTTTCCATTGCATATATGGTATGCACCACATTCTGTTTATCCATTCATCTGGTGATGGGCATTCAGGTTATTTCCACCTTTTGACTATTGTGAATAGTGTGCTGCAATGCTGATGTGTAAGTCTCTGTTTAAGTCTCTGCTTTCAAGTCTTTTGGGTATATACCTAGGAGTGGAATTGCTGGGTCATATAGTAGCTCTGTTTTTAGTTTTTTGAGGAACTGCCACACTGTTTTCCACAACTGTACCATTTTGCATTCCCACCAGCAATGGATAATGGTTGTAGTTTCCTCACATCCTCATCAACATTTGCTGTTTTCTGGGCTTTGGGGTTTTTGTTTTGTTTTGTTTTGTTTTTCAATCTCAGCCATCCTAATGGGAGTCAAATGGTATCTCATTGTGGTTTTGATTTGTACCTTTCTGATGGCTAATGACGCTGATTATCTTTTCAAGTGTTTGGTGGTCATTTGAATGTCCTCATTGGCGAAATGTCCATTCCCTTTTGTCATTTTATGATTGGCTCTGGGTGCTAGGAAGCCAGGAGGAGCACTGAGACTGGGGTTGGAAGGCAAGGGTGGTTGAAAGTCTTCCTGAGGGGTTAACACTGGGACTGTCTCAGTACAGATCCAATGGCAAATCAAACCCAACTCATTCTGGGTAATGCACACACTGTATAAGCCTAGCCTCCAACAAGTTCAAAAGCCTCCTAGACCCTTAAGGCAGAATATCTCAACCTCACTTCTACTAACATTTTAGACCAGATAATTCTTTGTCACAGGGAGCTGTTGTGTGCATCATATAATGTTGAATAGCATTAAACCAAAACCAAACTCACTGTTACCAAGTCTATTCCAACTCATAGCTACTCCCACTGGGCTTCCAGGCAGTAAATCTTTACAAAAGTAGACTGCTCTATCTTCCTTCCACATAGAGGTTGGTGGGTTTGAACCACCCTTGGCACTAGTCCACCAGAGCTCCATGATGTTTAACATTTAACAGCCTTTGCACACTAGATTTCAGTAGCATCTCCATCCCAGTTGTGACAACCAAATATGTCTTCAGACATTGTCAGTCACCCTGGGGGACCAATTTGCCCTCAGTAGAAACTATTGCCTTAAGGTTATGGAAGACCAGTGTGAGTAGTTTTAGGAGGAATGAAATCCATACAGTTAGTGTTTAGATAATAAGACTGGGTGCACAATAAATATTGAGTGAATGAATGAATGAGTGAGCTGTCTGAAGCTCCTTTGACATATTCCTTTTGGGGGTCATCAGGAAGAGCCCTGCTTCTTAAAAGCTTGTTAGCAGCAATCTAAGATGCAACTATTGGCCTCTCCTCATCCAGACCAAAAAAAGAGTGAAGAAAATCAGAGCTGCATGGAAACAACTATTCCAAGGGACTAATGGACCATGGGAACCTCAGGATACAAGATCCTGAGACCAGAAAAATTAGATGGTGCCCGGCTACCACTGCCAACCATTGGAAAAGGGATCAGAATTGGATATCCTGGATATAGTGGGAGGAAAATGTGGAACAAAATTTAAAAACAAAAAAGACTTGAGATTACTGGTCAGATTGAAACTGGTGAAACCCCCAAGACTATGGCCCCAGTCACCTTTCGGGGCTGGAATTGAATGAACTCCTATAGCTTTAACGCTCAGCCAAACAATAGACAGGATTATGAGCTGAACACCTACACCAGGGAGATGCACTGCTTAGAACAATCAACCATGGGAGATCAAAAGGGCAGTATTTGCACAGGCAGAAAGGTAGGGAGGCTGGAATGCATAGGTAAGAAGAACACAGGGAAAAGGTAACCACAGGGAGGAAGTAGGAAGAGAGTTGTTACATTGTAGGTATGCACAATCAGTGTCACAAAACAAAATGTCTATGAAAAATTAAATCTGCTCTGTGAAATTTCACCCAAATCACAATAAAAAATTAAAAAATAAAAAAACTGACAAGCCCTGGACTGGTTATTTAGTTCATAGGTGGCCAAGTGAGAGGTATCAATAACACCACAACCATTCATTCAGTGCTCTGTAAACACTGTGTATTATTGGCCAAGCAGCTCAAACTCTCCAAGTCTGATTCCTCAGTTCTTGAACTGGGATACTAAACTATCTTGCATAGTGATTGGGGAAATTAAAAGAAATATTTTACGTAAAACATAAAATACAAAGGGCCTAGGCACTCACTCCTAAGCTTTACCCGCTGAACTTGACGAGGGTGGTTTGGGTATAAACTGTTTTTGTTTCAAGCATGTGTGGAATGCTGGGTGCCTCTGTACCAGAACTCACATATCAGCTATCCAACCCATGCCTCACAAGCATGAACCTGGTTAGACAGCAGAGGACCAGAGAACTGCCCCTTGCCAAATATAACACAGCTCATTAGTGCCTTGTCCGTGAACTGGAAAGCCTCCGTCAGCACTCAGGGCCTCTAGCCTGCTCGCCATCACCACCTCCATCACAATGAAGTTTGTGAGGATCCCGGGTTTTGGGAAAATACTTTTCGTATTTTGTGTCCTGTAATTTTGTATAGACATAGACCACCAGATCTGGAAATGTCTTCTGAAAATACCAGGAGGGATCTCCAATTTTCAACTTTATACTGAAATGAAACATAAATGATTTGGCATGCTTACCTCAAATTCTTCCCCCCTTCACAGAATATGGCCCCAGAGGATTACACAGAATCTGACAGAGCAAGATTCAGAAACTAACATTTCAACTAATAGTGCAAATTTTGGCGACTTATTCTTTCAGAGCATCAGTTTCATCATGCATAAAATGGAAATAATCATTTCACAATCCTTTATCAGTAATTCCAAAACACTCCTGGAAAAGAAAATAGCTCTGGAAACTGAAGGTTTGTGTGTGGGGGTATGTAAGTTGGTAGGTAACGTTTTTGGCAGCAAAAGTTGGCTTAACTAACATGGGGCTATTTTTAGACTTTTATAATTCCACATTCAATTTACTTAGCTGCCAGTTCCCCTGTGTTTCTTCACACAAGGAAGTCAGGAACCTGCTGTTCAAGGAGGCTCAGCAAAAGAAGAAAAGGAAAATTATAGCTTATTCTGCATGTCCATCACTAATTGTAGGCCCTTGTGGTAGTCCTTTTCCAAAGAGAAGGGAATAATTACTTTTCTCTCATCAGAATAAATTTTCTATTTTCCATCAAACAGCAGATACAAATTTAGAATTGGATTTTTAAATTGTTCTCATTTCACACATGATTTACAGGAATGAAAACAGTACTTACCTTTTATTCTTGTCTTCATCAATATGTTCTCCTAGATTCCGGATGAACTTTAGCAGATCTCCCACAGTGTCCTGGTAAAAATTGCCTGTTTTTTTATAGTATGAATTCATTCTTTTCATAACCTTTGCATCAATCTAAAAAACACAAAACACTATGCAAAAACATGGTGGCAACAAAAATAAACACTGATGTAATGCTAATAGGAAAGGGCAAAATACATACTTGAAGATGAGTGTGATTACTATCAATTAATAAAACAAATTGATAGAAAAGAATGGAAGTAAGTATTAGTAAATACTGTTCACTGTAAACGCTAACTGTAGTTCTGTTCGGATGTGGAATCTGAAGTAACTCTAAATTTGTGTCACTATTTTCCAAATGAACAGCTTTTATGGATTATGTTTAAATATATAAAAAAGTAGTTTTAAAATATTTACTATTACATGAGACACTTTACTCACATCCAATTCAATCCAGTTGCCATTCATGGCAACTTCATGTGTGCAAAGCAGAACTACATTAGAGGGTTTTCAAGGCTGGGACCTTGCTGAAGTAGGTCTCCAGATCTTTCTTCCAAGGCATCTCTTTCCGTTAGCAGCTACGGCCTTAACTAGTAGAGCTGCGCAGTATTCTTACTCTTGTGCCTACTCTTTCAAATCCACATTTGATTATATTTCCTCCTTGAAGAGAACTGACCAGATTAAAACCAGGCCTGGAGCCGCTGCCAAAGAGAGTGCTTTGGGGTTTTGTTTGTTTGTTTTGTTTTTAAGAAGTATATTTCCAAAAAATTACTTATCTCTCCTTATCTATAGATCTCCCAGGGCAACTTCTTTCAGACTGATAACCAGTTGCCATTGAGTCAATTCCAATTTAGGGTGACCCCATGTGTATCAGAGTAGAACTGTCCTCCAAAGGATTCTCAATGGCTGATCTTTCAGGAGTAGATCACCAGGTCTTTCTTCTGAGGTGCCTCTGAGTAGACTTGAACTTCTAATCTTTTAGCTAACAGCCAAGAATGTTAACTGTTTACAACACCCAGGGACACTTTCAGATTAATGCTCCCCTCATAACTCAGTGCTCTTATATTTAGAATGCGTTTGGAGTAAGAAAACAAGCAAAACCATGCAGCCAGAGTGTCACTGAGGAAGAGTAACTGTTGACTAGACCAATGCTAGTGCAGATGGTGCCGAGACCACCCAGATGTGCTATGTGTGGAGCCTGTGCTGAGCAATGTGTGTGTGAAATAGGACCAAACGCAGGTTCCTGCCCTGTGCACAATAAGGCCAAAACAGTTTACACACCAAGTTATTAAGAGGACAGAAAATAATTTATTGCAAAGTGGCAATGCAAGGAGTAGGGGTACCCCTGTACCCAGATCTGACTCCCTGAAAAGCCATCAAATTACAGTTTTGTAGGTTTCAGGAGAGAGGGTTATGCATACTCATAAAAATTTCAGGAATTTGGGAGTGAGATGGTTGATGATTGGCTGAAATTTCCTTTGCCTTGGTTTAAAGGGACAGTACTAATTAAAGTCAATGTGCCTGTGTGCCAGATGAGTCACACCAGCTTCCTGTCATCAGCGGATCAGGGCTTAGGCAGAGGGGAGAGTGTCCGTTCCCAGTAACTTTGTTCCTCTCTGCCCCATTGCGCATGTCCTCGGGTCAGAGTTAATTTTCAAGTTGTTTTCTAAGACACATTAATGCGTTTATCACTTGTGCCTAAGAAAACAGCAGGAAAGAATGTTTTCTTTCCATTCAGTTCTTAAGGAACTGAGCTTAATATATTTACTCATCTGTCTCCAACCGGAGTCCTATGTGTTTATTCATCTATCTCCGACCAGGATCTGGGGTGGGGAAATAGTTGAGGGTAATTAAGTTTACTTATCTATTCCCATCCAGGATCCTATCTGTTCTAATTATCTGCCTTAACCAGGGTGGGGGGAATAGTTTGGACTTTACTCGGTTTCATGTGCAGCCCATGCTAAGCAATGCATGTGTGGCAGGGTGGGGTAGTCAAAGGAAAGGACACAGCAGTGTACACTGGAAACCGTGACCTGATGCTACCAAAAATTAATCATGTGGCCATGAAAATGGGTAAATCACTAAAATCAGCACACAAAAAAATAAGTTTAAAAATGAATTAAAAAATCAATCAAAATTCAACACGAGTCAGTGACATTTAGAGAAAAGAATCATTGGGTTGGGAAACAAAAGAACAAGTTTCTCTTCCCAGTTCTGCCACTCTTTGGCTGTCCAGGCCTGGGTAAGCCAGGTACAGCCTCTGTGCCTAAATCACCTCAGCAATTAAATGAGTTAGTGGACACGGTGCCTTCTTAGCTCTGTGTAGTGGAGTAGCTTAAGCACATGACCTCTGTAGCCAGACTGCCTATCTTGCAATCCTGCTGCAACCCCTGCTGATTCTGTGCCTCAGTATGCCCATTGCAAAATGGAGATAACTGCCTCAGAGGTTGTTAAGGATTCACTCTGGTAACATAAGTAAAGTGCTTAGCACAATGACTGGCACTTAGCAAGCACTATATAATTGTTAGCTATGACTATCATTCTCTGGATTCAAAGTTCTCCATCTCAACAAGTTTTAGCTCAAGTTTTATACACATTCATTTGGCAGAGTCATGGCACACTTATCTATGTTAGAAAAACAATGACAGACAAGACAACAGGCAGCCCCTGTCCTCACAGAACTTATAGGCCAGCAGACAAGACAGACAGTAAGCCAGCAATTTTGAGAGTGATGTGGACTCTAAAGACAAGCAAGGGAAGGAAAGAAAAACCAGAACCAGAAACAAAGAGGAGAAACAGTTCTAGGTCAGGACTAGAATAGGGATAATATTGGTTTCGGGTGAAGACCTAGAGACAATACTTTACACATTGTCTCTGATGTTGGCACTCAGCTCACATCACTTAGCCACTGCTTCTTTGGCTTTCTCTGCCCACAGAGATCATGCTGTTTTCTCTATTGTATCCCCATGGCCTGGCCTGGGCCTGGTGCATAGTTGCAACTTGATAGATCTCTGTTAATTAATAATAATTAAAGGTCTGATAGTACTGACCAGATCAAGATGGTGATTGATTTTCTAATGTTTCATTTTATTTTCTTCAAGTTAGGTGAAACTTTTATTAGAGGAGTTTGAATGATCACCTCTCCTCTGCAATCTGTCTTCTCAGCCAGAATAGAGGTCTGGATGTGGATCCTTAGGGCTAGGCTCTTCATAAGCAGAGGAGGTGACAAGTCTCTCAGAATAGATTCTGCTCATGGGAGCTCCCTCTTTGGGCTTACCTCTATCAAATTGGGAGCCCTGGTGGCATAATGCCTATGGCATTTGACTGCTAACCAGAAGGCTGACAGTTCAAACCCACCAGCCACTCCTTGGAAGGAAGACTGGGCAATCTACTTCCGCAGTGATACCACCTCAGAAATCCAAGGAGGGGTTGCTGTGAGTTGGATCTGATTCAATGAAAGTAAGTTTGGTTTTATTAGTTTTTGATCTAATTGGCTGCTCTTGTCACAATAGTAATAGGATTATTAGTCAGACTCCTCTCAGAGAATGAGGCTTGAGGGAAAGAGCCACAGCAAAGGAAAAGACCCATGGGCTGGCATAGGTGCTCCCAAGCGGGAACCTGAATGACTGTGCATCAGGGAGGTCTAGGCCTGGAGAAGAGAGGAGGGGCTGGGCCTCTGAAAGGGGAACAAAGACCCAAGTGAGCAAAGGTGGCCTGGGTAAGGGAAGGGAAAAAAGGAGTACCACCTCTTTCACTGCATGGTTGGACCAGCCCCAAGGGATAAGACAAGTTGGGAAAGCTAACCCAGAACATTTAGAGCCATTTGCCAAAAGAGATAAAGACTCTGTTATAGAGATTCTTATTCCTGGAATAACTCCCAGACTGTAGGAATTTTTTGTACCTTAGAAGTCCATTCAGAAAAACTCATGGAATGTTCAGATGTACTCGGTTCTAGTATTTGGAGAATGTTGCTTTCAATTTTTCGCGTTTTGATGTCAGATTCATTTCCCACGTCCCGAAGGGTCCTATAACGACTGAGGATGACAGAATGATCATTCCATTCTTTCCAGAAAAATAAAACTGTTAGATTTTTATTTTTAATAAAAGTAGTAATAAAACAATCCAATTTAAAAAAAAAAAAAACACAGTCAAAGGGTTTGAATAGATATTTCCCAAAAAACGATATACAAATAAGCACATAAGCACATGAAAAGATGCTCAATATCATTAGCATCTTTTGGGGAAACGCAAATCAAAACCACAATGAGATACCACCACATACCCACTAGAATGGCTATTATCAAACAAACGGAAAATAGTAAGTGTTCAGGAGGATATGGAGAAATTGGAGCCTTTGCCTGTTACTAGTGGGAATGTGAAATGGTGCAGTCACTGTGGAAAAGTTTGGTGGTTCTATATAACTTAAATACAGAACTACCACAAAACCCAGCAGCTCTGCTACTAGGTCACAAGAATTGAAAGCAAGGACTCAAACAGATACTTGTATACCAATATTCATTGAAGCACTATTCACAATAGCCAAAAGGTGGAAACAGCTCAAATGTCCATCAACAGATGAATAGGTAAATAAAATGTGGCATGCACATATAACAGAGTATTATTCATCCGTAAAGAAAAACAAAATTTTCATATATGCTATGACATGGATAAACCTTAAAAATATTGCTGAGTGAAATAAGTGAGACACAAAAGGACAAATATTGTATGATCCCACTTATGTAGAAAATCTAGACTAGGTAAATGCACAGAGACAGAAAGAAGATTGTGATCACCAGGGGTTGGAGGAGCAAGGAAATGGTGAATTATTATTTAGTGGGTACAGAGTTTTTGTTTGGGGTGAAGAAAAAGTTTTCGAAATAGGCAGGGGTGATGGTTGTACAACATAGTGACTATAATTAATGTCATTGAATTATCCACTTAAAAATTATCTACATGGCAAATTTTATGTTATATATATTTCATCACAATACATTAAAAAAAAAGTAGTAAGATAGTATCTTCAAATTTTCTAAATGACAGCAGAGGCAAGCACCTTTCCCCCCCACCCAGAGAGTAAAACAAAATGTACAAAGTCAAGTAACTTTTCCAAGGACACACAACTAATAGGTTCCAAGCTGAGAAGAAAGCCTGGGTTTGCTGGTACTCATTCATGACCCCTGCCCACACCACCTGCATTCTTGAAGCCCACTTACCTCTCCCAACTCCAAAAGAAGGGGTGACCCAGCAGATTACTCAATCGGTTCAGCAAGTTTTCCCCAGGGCCAAACAAGTGGCAAATGAGATCCCTGCTTTCCTCATCTGGAGAGTGTTGAACCACCTCTTCATTACTTTGAGTCTCCAGCTCCTCAAAAGGGATGCTTCCCTTCTCTACCACGTACAGGACCAGCCGTCCAAGGGCCTACACAGAAGACACAGATCAACCCACAGGTGCTGACAGATTCTCTCCTTTATTCAGGTGACCTTGGATGGTGTGGTACAGACTACAAACCATGGAAGATGTGAGTTATCTCAAGAAGTCTATAGACTTTTCAAGGAGACAAGACACTGGTTTATGTATGGAGAACTCTTCAAGACAGGATTTGGTCCACACAATTTAAGTTTTTGTGGAGCAAAAGGAAACCCTGGGCTAGAGTTGTCAAGGCAGACTGCCTGGAGGAAGAGGGATGTGAGGTGGGGTCTTAAGGTATAGATAGAATTTAGATAAACAAGGAAAAGGGAGAATGTTTTAAATGAGGGGAGTGCTGGGAGCTTATCTGGGAACCAGATCTTTAGGTCCATGGCTGTACCAGGCAGCAGATAATGGGGCCAGTCCAGGTTGGGAGGAGAGGGTACAAACAGCCCAGGGGCTAGCCCATGACAGGGAGAAAAGGCAGAGAAGGCCAGCCTAGGCACTCTGCACCAGTCAAGACAACAGTCAGGAAAGGAGTCGACATCTGAAGCCGCCAAACCACAAAGGCCAAGATTTAAAGCCAGTAGAGGCAGGAGGCCAAACACATGGAGGGAGAGTGCTTGCCCATTGGGTTGAGAGAACTCAGCACTCTGGGGAATACTCCTCAAGAAAACGGCCCTGACAGGGCCTTGGTCTACAAAGAAAAGCCTGTCTCCCCTCAGGAGAGCATCCACAGCTATTTCAGGATCTTAACTTTTTTCCCCAAACTTAGTCTCTTTGAAGCTAGAGACTGGCTCCATTTCTCCCAGGTGTTTTCAAAGGACCTTAGTATTTAGCACCTTTGGAGCTCAGCACACAATTCTGGTGTGAGTGGGAAGATAAATCTCATTTACTTTGTCCTTAGGCAGAAGATAGCCCATTGGAGGAGAGCTTGGTATGTCACACTCAATTTACTTATTTAGCTAGTAGAGGAAGAGGGAGAACCAGAGATACAGAAAGGAGCCAAAACCACAGTCAGCTAGCTCCACACAGATCCAGCCTTTATACCTTCTTCTCACCACATTGAAATCTTTTCCCCTGGGAAGAGGCCCAGTGAAATGCTGTTATCTGCAGGGGTGTGAGGACAGTGAGTGGGGCTGGGGAAACCCTTGTATCTCCCAAGACATCAACAATTACTTTTATGATTGTTGTTGTTCTCAGCTGCCATCGAGTTGGCCCCTGACTTATGGGGTGCACAATGGAATGGAAGCCTTGTGATCCACAGGGTTTTCACTGGTTAATTTTTCAAAAATAGATCACCAGTTCTTTCTTCCTAGTCCATCTTAGTCCAGAGGCTCCACTGAAACCTGTTCAGCATCATAGCAACATGCAAGCCTTCAATGACAGACAGATGGTGACTGCACATAAGGTCAGGAATCAAAGCTGGGTCTCCCATTTGAAAGGCAAGAATTCTACCACTGATCAATATGCTGCCTACAAGAGACACATCTTAGAGACAAAGACAAGAATAGATTAAAAATTAAAGGTTGAAAAAAGATATATCAAGCAAACGGCAACTGTAAAAGAGCGTGAGTAGCAATGTTAATTTCTGATCAAATTGACTTTAAGACAAAAACCACCATACAAGACAAAGAAGGACATTATATAATGATTAAAGGATCAACTGAACATGAAGATAGAACCATAATAAATATCTATGGACCCAATGAAAGAGCCCCAAAATACATAAATCAGACTTTAAAAGAGTTGAAAAG
>NW_006921630.1:10518227-10524730 GCF_000298275.1 Orycteropus afer afer
CTCAGCTTATAAACAGGAAAGAAAAAAAAAAAAAAAAAAAAAAAAAAACCTTCTTTCTTGGTCCAGTGCTAGATATGAAGTATCTCTAATATGGCACACTGTTTGGGGACTGTATCTGGTGCTATCCCAAGCCCTAAATTCATGGTTAAAATCAGAAAGAGATATGTTTCTTCCTTGCTGGTTAAAATAGGAATGCTTTCTTATAAATTGAAGGACATAAGGTAATGAACAAAAAAGGGAGGAAATAGAAAGCTGAAAAAGCAAACCAGGTTTTAGAAATTACCTGTAGATCTCTCTCAATTTCCTGTGGATCTCCAGTCCACTTGATGCTTTTATCAAAATCTGCCAGGCGAACAGCATTCTTAGAATCTAAGGGATAGTATGCAGAAGTGCATTGAAAATCCTCATTCTCCATGTTGTCAGAATTAATTCATTTAAACAAATACATAAAATAATGTACAATGTGTCATCTCTGAAGAAGGCAGTATTTCTGTTATAATATAAAGCTTATATTTCTATTACTGTTTACTCCTTAAAACACTGTCAAATGCATGGTTTTGTGAGATTTATTAGGTCTCTGCCAAGAGCAGGATTTACATTTTATTTTTTCCACTCCAGATGGACAGGTGGGAGGACGGATGGAAAGGAATAGGAAAATTAAACCAGCTCCAGATTCATGCAACCCCCAGGGGAAAACAGCACAGATTTACAAAGGAGTTGAAAAGATTGAGGGTTATATCCCTATGGCTAAAGAACAACCAAATAACAAGTCTCCAAATCCAAGACCATCTTAGCAGGGCGTTCCACCTAAGGGAGCCAACAAGTCAAACAAACATCGTGAATCAGTGCTCTGCTTGTCATAAGTCATTGCTTCCTTGTCCACTTCATGTCCACCTTAGACACTTCCTTCCTTGAAGGAAGTGGCTGAAACCTCAGAAAGAGGGGATACATGGATGCGAGAGGCCTCTCAGGTCAGGAACAAGATAAAAGGGCAAGTGGGTGATTTGTTCTGTAAGAGGTCACATGCTTCTGGCTGGAATCAGTCTGAGAAGGCAGGCTGGCTAACACCAAATACAGTAATGGCTTCCAGAATCTTTCTGATTTTGAACTTCAACCTGAAAGCTATGTGGAAATCCAGAATCTAACAAAAAATGAATTTATTAATTACACAATGTGGGCTTTATCAAAGGGAAAACAATGGTGAATAAGGAGAGCCCAGTCCAATCTCTATGGACTTTGGACTCTGGGAAAGGAGATAGATATTAAAAGAATAATTGCACAAACAAACATAAAATTAATTGCACTTTTGAAAATGTTAGCAAAAAGTGCAAGATGCTATGAAAATGTGTCACAGGAAAACCTGCAAGGCTATCTGGGGAGGAGGAGTCTTCCTTAAGGAAGAGATACTTAGACTGAAAAAATGAGTAGCATGTGGGTAGGTGAGTAGAGTAAGGAAGAGAGAATTCCAGGTAGGAATTCCTGAAGCAGAAAAGAACTTGGAAAATCCCACTCTAATGGAAAAAAGGTCCTTGAGTCTAGAGAGGGAGAATGAAGTAAGAAAGTGGCCTACATTGAGGCTGAAGAGGCAAATGGGGTTGAGATCATAAACCAGGGATTGTTTTGAGTTATTAGAACTGATATCAGTTGCTGTCAAGTCAGCGTCAACTCATAGTGACCCCAAGTGTGTCAGAGCAGAACTGTGCTCCATAGGGTTTTCAGCACCTGATTTCTGAAAGTAAATCACCAGGCCTCTGAGTGGGCTCAAACCTCCAACCTTCGGGTTATTAATTGAACGCATTAACTGATTGAACCACCCTGAGACTTCATTTAACTGATAAACAATCAAAACGCAACCACTGCTGTGGAGTCGGATCTGACCCATAGCAACCCCTCCTTGGGTTTCCAAGGCAGTATCACTAGGGAAGTAGATTGCCCAACCTTCCTTCCGGGGAGTGGCTGGTGTGTTTTGAATCGCCAGCCTTCTGGTTAGCAGTCAAATGCCTTAGGCACTATGCTACCAGAGCTCCCATTAAAACTGGTAAGTTCCCTTAATTGTTTAAGTAAGTGACACTTTGAGTTGCATTTTCTGCTACTTGAATTTGAAATTGCCTAGATGAGACATTTCACATCTCTTCTAACACTTGATTTTTTTTTTAATAAACCCCAATTTTTTTATTCTTAGATTCAACAGATGTTGCTTAAATGTCATGAAAATTTCTAAATGCTGACACTTAGTTTCTGTACTTTTTAAATCACAAACTGTTAAGAGTTAGTTGATAGATGGGCAGAGCTGGCCAGAAGGAACTCTACCCACTCCACAATGCAGGCAATGATTCAAAACCACAGTTCTCTTGCTGTCACTCTCATCTTCAGCCTCACCCCATCCTTCACGTTCAGCACAGTTATATAATCTAGGATTGTTATTTTTAAAAGTTTTTGTTTCAAATAAGTTACACATTTAGGTTATTTTTAAAATGAGTAACTCCTTTGCTCTCCCTTGCTGCTTATAATTTTCTCCCAGATTCTCTTTCTCCTTCCCTCCCTCCTTACAAATATCCCGCAACAGTTTTTTCATATAGAATATGTGAGTGGTAAGTTTTCTGAATGGTTGAATGCTTAGAAATGTATTTATTTGGAATCACATGTGAACAATAATTTGTGAAAAAGATTCTTTCTGTTTGGCTCTTTCTTCTTTCATCCAAGTTGTTGAAGACAGAAGTCAGATATCAATCTAATTCTTGTTTCTATGTAAGAAATCCGGAGTTTTTCTTTTTTTGGTAGCTCTTGAGTTTTTCTTTCTTCCTCACTGCTTTGAAATTCCCTTCTGATGTGACTCAATGTGTGTTTTTCCTTATTTGTCCTTCTCAGCTCCTGGTGAGCCTTTTCAACATGAGGCCTGATATCTGTGCTTAGTTCTAGGAAATTCTGTTATTATTATTTTAAAATATTTCTTTGTCCTTGTTCTGTCTCTTTTTTTTCCTCTGGGATGCCTATTAGATGGATGTTGGAACTTGTGGACCTAGCCTTCATGACTCTAAATTTATTTTTCATACTTTCCGTCTCTTTATGCCTAGGAGAATTTCTCAAGATAATTTTCTAGCTCAGTCATTTAATCTCTATTGTAATCCACTATTGCAGTTTTAAAAAATGCACTTAAAATATAAGTCAAATTGTATATTTTGTTCCTTAACTCTCTATTTGTTTCCTTTCACAATGTTTATACTCGCTTCATGGATATAATAGCCTATCTTTGTTCTCTGATTTTATTAATTATATTTACTTTGAATTTGTATTGTGGTATCTTGGTTAGCTTTGTTTCCTTGGGTGTAAATTATTTTGCTTGATATATCTCTTTCATGAGACCAGCATTCCCTAAATACCTTAAATGATGTTTGACAATAAGCCCATCACTGCAACTGAGAATCCCTGATGTCCTTTGTGTTGCTTCTGTTAATGCTGCCCAACATAGAGGAAGGATGGAAACAGTTACCAGACTTCTGCTCTGTACTGTATTCAGTGAAAGTTGGGAGTAAGTAGGACATGTCACTTAGTAGGTTGCCTTGGCAGACAGTCTTCTGGTTTAACTTCCCTTTATCTTTCTTGGGATCACCAACCACCCACTATTCTAAGCAGGGCCCCTCCCTGAAGAGACAGCCCTACGCCAGGTCCCTTGGGAAGAGGGGTTGCATAGATTTTGATCTGCCTCCTTTCTTCTGATATAGCAATCTTCGGGAGTCCCTGGGTGATACAAGAGGTTAAGCTCTTGGCTGCTAACCAAAAGTTAGTAATTTTAATCCACTCAGAGGCACCTCAAAAGAGAGTCCTGGTAATCTACTTCCAAAAGATCAAAGCCATTGAAATCCCTATGGAGCATAGTTCTATTCTGAAACACATGGGCTCACCATGAGTTGGAATTGATGCTATGTCAATTGGATTGGGTGTTTTTATTTGCTTGTTTGGCAATCCTTGTTAGCTGGTCCATTGTCCTCCCCTGCTTCTGGCTTCCATCACCTCTGGGAATGGTGCTCTTTTGCATTGTTCCCACTTTTTAAAATATTTATCTGTGGCTTCCTGTATTTGTCCTGGGCTCATGTATCCTTCTTCAACCCCATCCTACCCATGTTTAGTCTTGCTGATTCTCTAAAGGCTTTTGAATTGTAAAAATTCCTCTTTTATTTTAAACTGAGCTATGAATTCACTTCACTTTTTTCTCTATCATTTTATGGGCTCAATGCAAGGAATAGAGTCTGTAGCATGTGTTAGGTTCACAAACTTGAGAGAGAAGTACAATCAATTCTTTATTCAAATTTAAGAATTTGAAGACATAGTGCTGGAAGTTTCAAAGAATACAGAGTATACAAGTCATTGCTCTTTGTTGTTGCTCTTGTTGTTGCTAGATGCCTTTGAGTTGGCTCTGACTCACAGTGACCCTATGTACAAAAGAACAAAACATTACCTGGTAGTGTGCTGTCCTCACAACCCTTGCTATACTTGAGCCCATCATTGCAGCCGCTGTGTCAATCCACCTTGTTGAGGGCCTTCCCCTTTTTCAATGACCCTCCACTTTACCAAGCATGATAGCCTTCTCTAGGGAATGGTCCCTTTTCACAACATGACTAAAGTAGGTGAGACCAAGTCTGGCCATTCTTGCTTCCAAGGAGTATTCCAGCTGTACCTCTTCCAGGACAGATCTGTTTATTCTTCTGGTAGTCCATGGTATTTTCAGTATTCTCTGCCAACACCATAATCCAAAGGCATCAACTCTTCTTCAGTCTTCCTTGTTCATTGTTCAGCTTTGACACACATATGAAATGATTGATAATACCACAGCTTGGGTTAGGTGCACCTTAGTCTTCAAAGTGCCATCACTGCTCTTCAACACTTTAAAGAGGTCTCTTGCAGCAGACTTGCCCAGTGCAATACAACATCTGATTTCTTGACTGCTACTTCCATAAGTTTTGATTGTGGATCTGAGTAAAATGAAATCTTTGACAATTTCAATCCTTTCTCCATTTATTGGTCCAGTTGTGAGGATTTTCATTTTCTTTATGTTAAGGTATAATCCATACTGCAAACTATAGTCTTTAATCTTCATCAGTAAATGCTTCAAGTCATATTCACATTCAACAAGCAAGGTTGTGTCAAATGCATATCACAAGTTGTTAATGAGTCTTCCTCCAATACTGATGTTCTTCTTTATATAGTCTAGCTTCTAGGAGCTCTGGTAGCATAGTGCCTAAGGCACTTGACTGCTAACCAGAAGGCTGGCGGTTAAAACCCACCAGCCACTCCTTGCAAGGAAGGTTGGGCAATCCTACTTCCGTAGTGATACTGCCTCGGAAACCCAAGGAGGGGTCGCTATGAGTCGGGGCCAACTCGACGGCAAATAACAACAACTTGGATTATCTGCTCAGCATGCAGATAGAATAAGTATGGTGAAAGGATACAACCCTGACATGCAGCTTTTCTGATTTTAAACCATGCAATACCCCCTTGCTCTGTTCGAATGACAGCCTCTTGGTCTATGTACAGGATCCTCACGTGCACAGTTAAGTGTTCTGGGATTGCAATTCTTTCTAATGTTATCCATAATTTGTTATGATCCAGACAAATGCCTTTGCATAATCAATAAAACACAAGTAAATGTCTTTGTGGTATTCTCTGCTTTCAGCCAAGATCCATCTGACATCAGCAATATTCCTCATTCCACATCCTCTTCTGAATCCAGCTTGAAGGTCTGACAGTTCCCTGTCAATATATGGCTGCAACCATTTTAGAATTATCTTCAGCAAAATTCTACTTGTGTGTGATATCAATGATACTGTTTGATAATTTTCACATTGTGTTGGATCAACTTTCTTTGGAATGGGCACAAATATTGATCTCTTCCAATCCGTTAGTCAGATGCCTGTCTTCCAAATTTCTTGACATAGATGAATAAGCACCTCCAGCACTGCATCCGTTTGCTGAAATATCTCTATGGGTACTCCTTCGATTACTGGAGCCTTGTTTTCTGCCATTTCCTTCAGTGCAGCTTCAACTTCTTCCTTCAGTACCATTGGTTCTTGATCATATGTTACCTCCTGAAATAGTTGAACAACGACCAACTCTTCCTAGTACAGTGATTCTATGTATTCCTTCCATCTTTTTTTGATGCTTCCTGCACGAACAGAAGATTTCAAAGACCACCTCGAGAAAACAAAGTAAATTATTATAATGAAATGTGCAAAGACCTGGAGTTAGAAAACCAAAAGGCTGGCATTTCTCAAGCTGAAAGAACTAAAGGAAAAAAGCCTCGAGTTGCACTATTGAAAGATTCTATGGGCATTTCTCTTTAGACTGTTAATATGACACATTCACATCAAGGTCAGCAGTTAGAACCGGGAAGAACCTAGTTTTTGGCTGAGGCTTGAAGGCTCTGTCTCACTCTGGAAAGCTGCACACTTCCTCATATGCTTGTCAGTCCCCCAGCAAAGCAGCTAAAAACCAGGACAGTGTATCAC
>NW_006921630.1:10526450-10545485 GCF_000298275.1 Orycteropus afer afer
GTGAGTTAAACATTTACCTCAAGTAGACACACGCCCTGGAGAGAACAATCATGGGAGAAGGAACGGCTGCTTATGCACAGGGAGACAGCTCAGGGGGCAGGAGAGTATGGAGGGATGGGCACTGGGAAGTGGTAACTATGGGGAGGAAGTGGGAGGAGAGCTGTTGCATTGTGGTGAACTGTGGTCAGTGACATGAGACAAAGTATATGTGAACTGCTGTATGGAGAGTGAATTTGCTCTATAAATCTTCACCCAAATCACAATTTAAAAAAAAGATTAAAGCCTAAGATACCCTATAGGACAGTTCTACTCTGTCACATAGAGTTGCTATGAGTTGGAATCAAGAGCACACAACAACAGTTTTATTCTTATACCCATTTATCTCTTCCAGGCCCTTACATACTGTTCTCTGCCTCTCAATATCTGAACCCGCTTTTTCCCCTGTTCCCTCTCACCAAGTTTAAATCTCAATGCAAGTCTATATGCCGGGTATTTGCCTCTGCTTAGACCTCTAGACAAGTACTGGATTTTTGCTGAGCATCTATGGTGTACTACTTGACTTGTCTACTTAAGGCATTGTACTCAAACCAACCTTTTGAAGCAGGTTTGTTGCTGTGGTTGGGTGCTATGGAGTCAATTTTGTCTCCTAGCAATCCTACGGGACAGAGTAGAACTGCCCCATAAGGTTTCCTAGGCACTGTCGTCAATTTGGATCCAACTTACAACAACCCCTCCTTGGGTTTCCGAAGCAGCATCACCATGGAAGTAGATTGTCCAACCTTCCTTCTGAGGAATAGCTAGTGGGTTTGAACCACTGGCCTTCTGGTTAGCAGTCAAATGCCTTAGGCACTACGCCACCAGAGCTCCCAGACTTATAAATCTTTATGGGAATGGATTGTCAGGTTCTTCTCCTGCAGAGCCACTGGGTGGGTTCAAACTGCCAATCTTTTGGTTACCAGCTAAGCACCTAAGCACTGTGCCACCTGGGCTCCTGAAGCAGGTATTATCAGTCCCAAATGAGGAAACTAAGACTCACAGATTTAAGTGACTTGTATGAGGTTACAAAAGCTAGATTAAAAGTGGCAGTATTAGGCTTCAAGCCTCTATGAGTACCACCAAAGCCCAGACTCTACTGCACCATATTGCCTTCTAGGACTATACATTCAGCTCTGCTTGCTTCCTTTAAGGAGGTAGTCGTCAATCTTACATTTGTCTTGCACCAGTGGATGCTGACTTACCCTGCCTGCTTGGGGTCTGTATCTTCACAGTGATGCATCTTGCACTGACCCCCTGAATTCTGACTTCAGTTTTGCCATTGAGTTTCACCTAAAGGAATTCACCATCAGGATTCTTTGGTTTGCAGACTACTCTAGAATTCAAATTTCTGGAGCTGGCTCTATGCATGACATACCTTCATATTTGTATTTTGCCAAAGGTAATATAAGGTGAGCCACATACTCTGCTGGCATCAACTGACCTCCTTGGGGTCTAAGGGAACCCAGTAATCACTGGTAGCCAGGAGAGATTGCACTTACAAAGCTGTTGCACCAGTTTTCAAATTGAATAATCCACATGTGAAAATTTACTTTAGACTCTTCCTAACTGCAATGGAAAATATTTCCTTTGTAAACAAAGATCCCACAATGTCTAAGGGAAGATCAGGTATTGGAGACTCACCTATTAAGATGTTTTGTGGGTGCAGATCCTGGTGAGTGTATCCACCCACCAGGTATAGTTCTTGAAGAGCTTTAAATAGAGACAACAGGGCAATCCTGGCAAACTCAGCCTCCTTGTCTTCTGCAGCTTCTTCCATTTGGTGCAAGGCAAAGTGCTCCTGCAGCGTTCGCTCACAGAGGGCAAGGCACACGTACAAACAGCCACTCTGACTCTCGCTCCCATAGAAGGTCACCAAGTGACTGTTCATTCGGCTTTCTTGCAGACAGGAGAGTTCCTTCTGTGCCTGTTTGCTGCCTTCACAGAATCGCTTCACAGCGGCCTCTTGCCCCTCATAGAATCCCAGATAGACACCCCCTTCAGAAGTGTTAGCAATTTTATATTCCTCAACAATAAAGATCTTAAGTTTGCCGATCATAGGGCGGTACATCCTATGGAGTTGTTTCAAGGCCACCCTCCAACGTGAACTCTGAGGTTCCCGGTCCTCAGTAGGAGGGTGAAAATCCTCTCTGGCTCCTTTACTGAGAAGAAAGTTTGCAAGGGAAATGTCGTAATTCCTCCTTGCTGTCATAACAAGATCCCCACAGTCCACACTGGCTCCATGGTTGCACAGCAAACGGGCTATTTCCTCCTGTCTCAGCTGGACGGCAATCAGCAATGCTGTCTTGCCCTCACTGTCTGTCTCATCAATTTCTATACGTTCTTGTTCCAGTAGCATCTGCACCAAACCCAACTCCTTCATTTCCACTGCCAGGATCAGGGGAGTTTTGCTTCCTTCTCCCCGTACTTTGACATCTGCCCCGTGGTCGAGCAGGAGGCGAGTGATGGTCTGAGCAGTGGTGGCCTTCACCTTCCCATCACGAGAGCTCAGAAGCACACACATCAAGGCGTTCCTGCCCATATTGTCACGTGCATTGATATCTGCCCCCATCTCATCAAGGAGTGCTGTCAAGATGCCTATGTGGCCATTTTCAGCAGCATCCATAAGAGCTGTGGCCCCTCCTTTCCCAATCTTCTTTTGCTCCTCCTTTGCCTTTCGACTCAAATTCACCTCTGCTCCTTTTTCATATAGGAATCTTAAGGCTTCTATCTTACCATAGATAGCGGCTTCCATGAAAGCTGTGAAGCCATTCACATCACACTCATTGACGTCTGATCCTTTAGAAAGGAATAGTCGTAGCAGACTCACATCTCCCACAATCCCAGCAAGGATGAAGGGAGTGGCCCCATTTTTTTTCCTCATACAAGGGTCGGCACCATAACGAAGCAGAAGATTCACAATGTCCTCCCTACAAATTTGTACTGCATTATGCAAGGGCGTCCAGCCTTCTTTCCCTTGGAAATTGACATCAGCCCCTCTTTCCAGCAATTGCTGGACCCTCTCCACATCTCCTTTTCGAATAGCTGGGATCAACTGACCTTGCACTGTAGCACTCTCACTGCTGGTGGGCAGAAGTCTCTCCTGGAGGTTGTCATGGCTCTTGCTCTCCATGACGGCAAACGCCACTGGCTACAACTTTTTGCCTTTTCTTTGAGAAAATGAAAATATATGTTCTTTGAACTTGATGAAAGAGGCATAAAAGGCTTAGAAATTCCCACGAGGGGAAATACAAATTGTCTCACTGAAGACAAGCAGTATGAGGAGAGACAAAGTTCTCTGAGGCATATGACATTCTACCTGGAGACAAGAGAAACACTTGGTAATTTCAGAATGATGGGAAAACATCTGAATCATATAAATCAATTTTACTAGCAACATTTTGAAAATATATCTATGTATTCACTTTATAACTTGTTTACTATAAAATATTTTGAAGATACACAAGTTAAAAATAATAAAATTATTACACTATATAGTCTTACTGCCTAGAAATAGACATTGTTAGTATTTTAGTATATTTCTATAGTTTGTTTAAAAAATAGCTAGGATCATGCTGTGTAAATAATTTTGCATCCTGCTTCCTTCCATTTAGTGTCATATTATAAATAATTTCCTAAGTTACTACCAAGTGTTTTAGAACATTTTAATGGTTGTCCTTTAAACAGTTATTTCACTTCCCTATTAGGAGCTCTGGTAGCATAGTGCCTAAGGCACTTGACTGCTAACCAGAAGGCTGGCGGTTCAAACCCACCAGCCACTCCTCGGAAGGAAGGTTGGGCATTCCTACTTCCGTAGTGATACTGCCTCGGAAACCCAAGGAGGGGTCACTATGAGTCGGGGCCAACTCGATGGCAAATAACAACAACAACAATTACAGAAAATTTTAAAAATAATTTTAATTAGTTTTTTTAATTAAATTTTTTTAAGCAATTCTAGATAATGTTGTAGAAACCTTTTTGGGGGGGCGGGGAGGGATTGAATATAAAGCAATTTTAGCTTGTTTCTTATGTTACATTCCAAAGAACTGAATGATTGGTCAAAGGATATGATTATTCTTTCAGATTCTCAACCAGCATCAACAAATTTTTTTCAATGTCATACAAATGTACTCTTACCAAAAATAAGAACCAGTTGTCATGCAGTTGATTCTGCCTCATGGTAGCCCCATGTATGACAAAGTAGAACTGTGCTCCATAGAGTTTTTAAGGAGTAGGAGAGGAAGCAGCATGGGCAAGCTAGGGAGGTCACTGGGAGCTGGCTCCAAAAGTGCTTTACCAGCTAAGTCACAGCCTGAAGTTCCCAGAGGGCAGAGACAGAGTCAACACAACTGAAGGTACCGGAGACCCTTGCTAGCTCTGTTGTCTTCAGTAAATTGCTTAATGTCTCTGAGAACCAATATAGTATGGGATTGTTTTGAGCTTGACCCCTAGGAGATATATCATTCAAAGAAGTGTCATTCTTTATCTCTAATAAATACCTACCAACTTCATGCCACATCCCAGTCATGGAAAGGTGGTCAACCTCATTCATTTCTCCCACTTATCAGTTAAGCATCGAGTCGACCCTGACTCATGTGCGTCAGAGTGGGACGGTGCATGATGGGGCGCTCAATGTGTGAGTTTCTGGAAATAGACCACCAGGACTTTCTTCTTAGGCACCTCTGGATGGACTCAAACAGCCAACATTTTGGTTAGCAGCTGAATGCTTTAACTACTATGTCATCAGCGCTCCCGAGACTCTAGCCTCAACAAGACCTAAATTTAAATTTCTGGTTGTAGTGGAATCCCTGAGACTATGGCCCCTAGCTGCCCTTCAGGTCTGGAATTGAACCCACTCTTGTGGCTTCCAGCCAAACAAAAGACACACATATGAGCTGAACATTTACACTAGGCAGATACACTCTTGGGAGAGATCAATCATGGGAGAATAGAAGGGCTGTTTATGGGACACAGGGAGACAGCTTGGGGGGCAGGAGTGCATGGGAGGGAAGGACACAGGGAAGAGGCAACTATGGGGAGGAAGTGAGAGGGGAGCTGTTGCATTGTGGGAGATTGCAGTCAATGTCATGAGATAAAGTGTATGTGAGCTGCTGTATGGAAAATGATTTTGCTCTGTAAACTTTCACCCAAATCACAATGAAAATTAAAAAAAAAAAAAAATCTCTGGCTCTGTAACCTTAAACTGTTACTTCTTGTGTGTAATCATAGATTGTCAGTTAGTCTGTTAGAGTTTTAATTTTCTGTTGCCAGAATAAATAAGGTCACGTTTGTAAAGTGCATTATAGTATAATGTGTGGCAAGCACTAGGCACACAACAAATGGTATAGCTTATTTTGTCCCTTTATGAAAAAAAAATTTTTTTTAGCTAATCCTGTTCTCCTCACCCACATGCACACAATAAAAACCAAAACCAAACTCACTGCCCTCCAGTCAGATCCCACTCATAGCGACCCCACCTTGGGTTTCTGAGGTGGTATCACTATGGAAATAGATTACCCAATCTTCCTTCCCAGGAGTGGCTGGTGGGTTTGAACCGCCAGCCTTCTGGTTAGCAGTCAAATGCCTTAGGCATTAGGCCACCAGAGCTCCTATGTTTGCATGGGTACTA
Source organism: Orycteropus afer afer (assembly GCF_000298275.1). Taxonomy (NCBI): domain Eukaryota; kingdom Metazoa; phylum Chordata; class Mammalia; order Tubulidentata; family Orycteropodidae; genus Orycteropus; species Orycteropus afer. The sequence continues at coordinate 10,532,113 of NW_006921630.1, forward strand.
CACAAATAAAGGACTTCCAGGTCAATTTAGTCCAACTGCCCTCAGGCAGATCTGAGCACTATAGATGCAATTCAATCATCATATGGCCCCACATGTTGATCGTATTATTTAAATAATTGAATCTGCTGCAAAATTCACAAAAGTTTCTCTGCATTCTCACCCATCTAACAGTCTCAAAACTCTCACCCTCCAAGGTCTCATCCATTATACATCATTAACACTACCTCTGAGCCTGAGGTAGAATTCATTCTGAGGGAATGAATTCTTCAAACCAAATCCATTTGTAGACAGTTTCCCTTAAACCAAACAACCAACCTCACTGCCGTGGAGTCTGATCCAGATCCGACTCATAGCGAGTCCTCCTTGGGTTTCCGAGGCAGTCAGTATCACTAAGGAAGTAGATTGTCCAACCTTCCTTCCGAGGAGTGGCTGGTGGTTTTGAACTGCCAGCCTTCTGGTTAGCAGTCAAATGCCTTAGGCACTACTCCACCAGAGCTCCTGTCTCCCTTATAATCCGGGGTAAACTGGGAAGCAAGGACGGAACGAAACTCAAGGAAACTGTGAGTAAAATATCGAGAATAAAGACACCCCAGAAACAACTGACAAGTCATGCTTTCGCTTTCATTTTCTTCACGGGATCCGAGATGCCTGGTCACTGAGGACTTGAATGACAAAGGTGCGGATCGCAGCAGAACGTCCAGGAAACGTCTCTGAACAAAAGGCTCCGGAAGCCGCCCCCACCCCACCCGGCGCGCGCTAATCTTGGCCTCCACTCCCCACTCTCTTTTATCTCCAGTCCCTATGCTTCTCAAAGCCCAAGAAATCCTTCAAAAAACAACCTCTCATGCTTTTCCAGGTCTCCTCCTCCTGCCCACCTTACCTTCCAAACTCAGACACACCCTCCACTTACTGTGACAGCAACACATCCTCAAAACCTTTTGCGCAGAGAAATCATTTCCTCCTGGGCGACGTCACTGAGCCGGTGGGGTGGGCGGAGCCAAGGAGTGACGAGAAAGGAGATAGAGGGAGGAGGGTGAGCTGCTAAACGCTCACTGTCAAGTCCCTAAGCAAACAGTGCTTTCTGGAGGAGAGTGACGGGGCTAATGTGAACTTTGAAAACTGTGTTGATGTCCAAGATCATTTTATTTATGTTTCAGCCTGTTAACCTTAGTTTTTAGTGCAGATGTAATGAAAATACCACAAGTGATTTTTTTTCCTCCCTCACAGTTCTGGAGGCTGAAGTACACATTTAGGGCACTAGCTGCAGGGAAAGCTCTCTGTTCTCTCTGGGAGAAGATCCTTGTCCTCGTTTCCTTGGCCATCCTCAAGTGGCATTATCTACCTGCCCCCCTTTGTACTTCCTCACCTCTGTGCTGCTCCTTATACCTCAGAAGCCATTAGATTTAGGACGCACCCCATACTGATATGGTCTCATTAACACAACTAAGAAACTCCTATGGGAACTGCCCTAACCCTTATTCCTGTCTACATCCACAGGTATAGGGGTTAGGATTCCAACTTAAATTTTAGAGGGATGGGCACAATTCAATCCATTCAGGTCAGAGCACCCACCTTGATCCATCACTCCTGTACTTTTTCCACATTATTTGAAATCCTCTTCTTCTTGGTGTTGTTGTTGGTATGTGCAGTCAAGTTGGCCCCTACTCATAGGGACCCTTCCTTGGGTTTCTGAGGTGAGTATCACTATGGAAGTAGATTGTCCAACCTTCCTTCCGAGGAGTGGCTGGTGGGTTTGAACCACCAGCTTAAGAAATAAAAAAACAAACATGTATTGAGCACCTACTGTGTGCCAGGCACAGTGCTTGTTGCCTAACACGTGGTATGGCCCCAGTTAACCCCTACCTACTTAATGCTGATGAAAATGAGGCTCAGAGACACTCAGTAAGCCCAAAACCCCGACTCTCGCTGCACATCTGGGCTCACGCAACTCAACTCACTGCCTGAGGCAGTGTGGGTCCTCAGAAGAACACTGGACTGGGTGCTATAGCCAGCACTGTGGCAGTCCAGGTATGTGACCTCAGGTGTGAGAGTTAACTGTGCTGGGCCTCAGTTCTCTCAAGTAACCTGGTTTTTAAGCTTTCTTTCTTCTTTAGAAGTTCTGTTCTTGACCATTTTCCTGGCACAGGTGTAATGAACACTGTGGTGGGAAGTATTTCTGTCCTCAAAGAAAATTCAGACTCATAAGAAGGTTGTAGACAGTGATGTAGGCAATACCTGGTCACTTGTGTGTCATGTCCCCAGCCCCAGGGCCTCTACCATCTCGTATATCCCTCCAGTAACTTCCAAGCTTTTGTCTCTAGCCCCAGCCTCTCTGCTGCTTCAGGCCCACAAATCTTGGACATGTCCTAAGCAGAAAGCCCTTGTCTTTCCCTAAATCTGCTCCTCATCCTATTCTCTCCATCTCCATGAAGGGTACCACCACCTCATCCCAAATTCCCTTGTCCACAAAGGAAGGACCAATCTCAGCCCTTATTATCGCTGGTTGAAAGAATCTGATGACTTGTTTCCTGTTCTCTGATCTATTCTCTCACCCTGCTGCCATAGACATCTTTTTCAAACATGTATCTGACCAGGTGCCTGTCTATCTGTTCATCCCTCTCTCTCCCTCTCCCTCTCGCTCTCTCGCTCTCACACATACATGCACGTGTGCACATACACACACATGCACACTGCACTCATACTCTGGTTTGTTGACTCACCCTAGTTTTCAGGAACATGTTTAAAATCCTTAATCTGTTACTCTTTCCATTAATAGGTATTGAGCACAGTGACTGTTCTAGTGATTGCAATATAGTGATTTACCACACAAGTTCCTCATGGGGCTTCTCATGGAAATTATATTTCAGCAAGGAGATATGGACATAAAGAATTGAAAAAAAAATATCATCTACAATTTCAGATTATGGCATCGTCCCTGACTATCCCTACTCCTCATGGACATCATCACTGCTCCCATCCCAGTTCTATCGCATCATTGACTTCCAGCCTTGAAGTCTTTGCTCATGCTGCTTTTGCTTTCCAAACTAATAGTAATAGTATTGATGATGATGATGATGATAAAAGCTAACAATTATATAAATCATGTCACTCACTCACTGCCATCAAGTCGTTTCTGATTCATAGCGACCCCTCTTTGGGTTTCCAAGGTGTATCTCTACTGAAATAGATTGCCCAATCTTCCTCCAAGGAGTGGGTGGTGGGTCTGAACCACCAGCCTTCTGGTTAGCAGTCAAATGCCTTAGACATTATGCCACTAGAGCTTTTATGATAGTGAAAATTTCTACAGAGAATAATAAAGCAGGACTGTGGGGGTTGAAAGTGTCAGTGGGGAGAGAAGAACATTCAGGGGGTCATAGAAGAAATATTTAAGGAAGATGAGGAAGCAAGCTATGGAAATACCTGAGGCAGAGGGAACACCAAGTGCAAAGGCCCTGAGGCAGGAGCATGCCTAGTGTGATCAAGGAGCAGCAAGGAGGCCATTGAAGCTGGAGCAGAGTGAGCTAGGGGGAATGACAGAAAATATGGTCGGAGAGGAAATGGAAGCCTAGACCATGAAGAGCCTTATAAGGATGATGGCTTTTACACTGAGCAAAATAGGGGGTCACTGGGGAAGTTGGGGTAGAGTAGTAACATAATCATGGTGACACCATGTGTTATAGAGTAGAATGGCTTCATAGAGTGTCTTGGCTCTAATCTTTATGGAAGCAATTTGCCAGGCCTTTCTCCCAGGGAGTCTCTGGATGGGTTCAAATTGGCAACCTTTGGGTTAGCAGCTGATTGAAAACTGTTTGGGCCATCCAAGCCATCTAGAATCAACATGACAGCAACGGATTTCTTTTTAAGAACAAGAGCAAGGAGTCCCTGAGAAGTGCAAACAGTTAAGCTATTAGCTACCAGCTGCTAGGGCCATTTTCCCACTCTTTCTTTGTTTGTTTCTCACATATTTAGACTTAAGTTCTAAAACATAGCCCTGGGTGGTGCAAATGGTTAAGAATTCAACTTTTACTGAAAGTTTGGCTGTTCAAACCCACGCAGAGGCACCTCAGAGGATAGGCCTGGTGATCTGCTTATGAAACATCACAGTCTTGAAATCCTATGGATTTCAAGTTCTACTCTACACACATGGGAGCAGTCACCAAGAGTTGGAATCAGCTCAATGGCAATTAACAACAAATTCCAACATAAATATTGGATTTATGTCCTGACCAATAAGCCTGATTGGAAATAAAATTCAGCTGGTCTGAATGGGTCATTCTGCTCACCCTGACACTCAAATTGTCTGCCTTTTCTAGGCCATTTTAAACTGGCCCCAGACTGGATCCCATGGCATGTATTTCTGACTGATCACTCCAGGCAGGCTGGCATGCTGGCTGATTGCATTTTTGTTATGTCTCTCAACAATCTCTTCCCAAAAAGGATTTGAGGCTATTTATAATAAAAAGCCCACCACTCACTCCTCTGTTGTACTGTGGTGGCCTGCATGTTGCAATGATGCTAGAAGCTATACCACTGGTATTTGAAATACCAGCAGAGTCATCCATGGTGGACGGGTTTCAGCAGAGCTTCTAGACTAAGACAAACTGAGAAAAATGAAGAGGTGGTCCACTTGGGAAAAATTATCCACTAAAAGCCTTATGAATAGCCTTGAAACATTACCTAATATAGTGCCGGAAGAGGAGCCCCTCAGGTTGGAAGACACTCAAAACACAACTGGGAAAGAGTTGCCTCTTCAAATTAGAGACGAACCTAATGACGTAGATGGAGTTAAGCTTTTGGGACCTTCATTTGCTGATGTGGCACAACTCAAAATAAGAAGCAAACATCCATCAGAAAGTAGAATGTGGTATGTCTGAAGTATGAATCTAGGAAAATGGGAAGTTGTCAAAAATGAACTGGAATGCATAAAGACTGATATCTTAGGCATTAGTGAGCCAAAATGGACTGCTACTGGACATTCTGAATCAGACAATCATGTGGTCTACTATGTATATGAAGGATGTCAAAAGAGACTCTGAAACTTGCTCTTGAATGTAGAGTAATTAAAGTGAGTGGAAGAAATAATGTAAGAAAAGAACTGAACAGAGATTTCAAATTATGGACTGAGAAGACAAAGTAAAGTATTATAATGAAGTGCAAAGACCTGGAGTTAGAAAAACAAACATTTCTCAAGCTGAAAGAACTGAAGAAAAAAATCAAGCTTTTAGCTGCAATATTGAAGGATTCTATGGGGGAAAATATTAAATTACACAGGAAGCATCAAAAGAAAATGAAAGAGAGACACAGTCACTGCACCAAAAAGAATTAGTTGATGTTCAACTATTTCAGGGGCAGCATATAATCAAGAGCCAATGGTTTTGAAAGAAGAAGTTGAAGCTGCACCGAAAAAATTGGCAGAAAACAAGGCTCCAGTAATCCAAGGAGTACCCATTGAGATGTTTCAACAAATGGTTGCAGCGCTGGAGGTGCTTATTCATCCATGCCAAGTAATTTGGAAGACAGGCACTTGGCCAACTGATCGGAAGAGATCGATATTTGTGCCCATTCCAAAGAAAGCTGATCCAACACAATGTGGAAATTATCAAACAATATCATTAATATCACACACAAGTAGAATTTTGCTGAAGATAATTCAAAAATGGTTGCAGCCGTATATTGATGGGGAACTGTCAGAACTTCAATCTGGATTCAGAAGAGGACGTGGAGTGAGGAATATCATTGCTGATGTCAGATGGATGTTGGCTGAAAGCAAAGAATATCTGAAAGATGTTTACCTGTGTTTTGATTATGCAAAGCATTTGACTGTGTGGATCATAACCAATTATGGATCACACTGGGAAGAGTGGGAATTTCAGAACACTTAATTGCATACATGAAGAACTTGTACATAGACCAAGAGGCTGTTGTTTGAACAGAACAAGGAGATACTACATGGTTTAAAATCAGGAAGGGTGTGCATCAGGGTTGTATCCTTTCACCATGCTTATTCAATCTGTGTGCAGAGCAAATAATCCAAGAAGCTGAACTGTATGAAGAAGAACACAGCATCAGGATTCAAGGAAGACTCATTAACAACCTGTGATATGCAGATGACACAACATTGCTTGCTGAAAGTGAAGATATTAACTGCTTAAGCAGTTACTGATGAACAGCAAAGACTACAGCTTTCATAAACAATCAGGTATGTCTAGGCAGGGGGGAGTGTACCCATGACCATGTATAGGGTTGGCAGACAATGTTTCCACAAGCATACTTTATGTTCTGTAAGAATGTCCAGGTATATGGCAGAGCTGACAAGGGACAAGGTTGTGGTGACTTCTTGGTCACAGCCAGCTACCCAGAGTGAGTGAGTAGCTGGACCTATGAGCTTGAGGCCTTGGTCCCAGGGGACATCAAGCTCAGTTGGCATGACATACTACACAAAAACATTGTTCCATATCCTACTTTGGCAAGTAGCAACTAGGATCTTAAAAGCTTGCAAGCAGCCATCTAGATGCAATGATGGGTTGCTCCTCATCCAGAGCAAAGAAGAATGAAGAAGAGCAAAGACACATGGAAACAATTAGTCCAAGGGACTGGTAGACCATGTGATCCTCAACCTATAGAACCATGAGACCAGAAAAACTAAGTGGTACCTGGCTACAACTGTCAATCACTTGGAGGGGGATCTGTGTAAGAGATCCTGGATAGAGTGGGAGAACAATGTGGAACAAAACTCAAAATTATATATATATATATATAAAAAAAAGCAGGCTTGCTGGTCTGGTAGAGCCTGGTGAAACCCCTGAGACTATGGCCCCTAACTGCCCTTCAGGTCTGGAATTGAACTCACTCCTGTGACTTTCAGCCAAATAACAGACCAGCACATGAACTGAACATTTACATCAGGTAGATACACTCCTTGGGAGAACAGAAGGTCAGTGTATGCACAGGGAGACCACTTTGGGGGGTAGGAGTGCATGGAGGGAAAAGACAGAGGGGAGAGGTAACTATGAGGAGGAAGTAGGAAGAGAGCTGTTACATTGTGGGAAATTGCAGTCAATGTCATGTGACAAAATGTGTATGAACTGCTGTATGGAAAATCAAATTGCTCTGTAAACTTTTACCCAAAACACAAAAAAAATTAAAAAAAAAAAAAAAAAAGATTGCAGCCTTCAGTATAGATTATACCTCAATATAAAGAAAGCAGAAATCCTCACAACTGGACCAATAAGCATGATAAATGGAGAAAAGTTTAAAGTTGTTAAGGATTTCATTTTACTCAGATCCACAATCAACACCCATGGAAGCAGCACTCAAGAAATCAAAAAACATATTGTACTGGGCAAATGTGCTGCAAAAGACCTCTTTAAAGTGTTAAAGAGTAAAGATATCACTTTGAAGACTAAGGTGCTCCTGAACCCAGCCATAGTCTTTTCAATAGTCTCATACTCATGTGAAAGCTGGACATTGAATAAGGAAGACTGCAAAAGAACTGATGCATTTGAATTGTGGTGCTGTTAAAGAATATTGAATGTGCCATGGACTGCTAGAACAAACAAATCTATCTTGGAGGAAGTACAGCCAAAATGCTCTTAAAACAAGAATGGCCTGACTTTGCCTCTCCTACTTTGGAAATGTTATCAGGTTTACCAGTCCCTGGAGGAGGGTATCATGCTGGGTAGAGTAGAAAAAGAGGTCAGTGGTAAAGAGGAAGACCCTCAATGAGATGGAATGACACAGTGGCTGAAACAATGAGCTCAAGCTTAGCAAGGATTGTGAAGGTAGTGCTGGACTGGGCAGTATTTTGTTCTGTTGGACATGCAGTCACTATGAGTCAAAAACAACTTGACAACACCTAACAACATAACAAAAGGCACAAATATAATAAGACTCTAAACTATTAGCACAAAAATAAGATCTCGGATAAGTAATGGAGGAAGATACTGTTGCATTTAAGTAGAATGCTGCTGGATTTACTGACAGCCAAGGCAAAGAGGGCAAAAACTGACCCCCACAAAGGAAATATGGGAGTTTATTAGTTCATGACTCTGTACTGTGTGGTCAGCACAGCGAGCACAGGGAGAGTAGGACTGGCACCAACTACACCTTCAGGGCAGTGGGGGGGGGGCAGGACACAGAGAAGTGTCAGTCCGGTGGGCAGTATGAGATGGGAACCATGGTAACCTCCAAATCGTCTTGAACCAGAAGGATAAATAAGGAGTGGCCCAAGAGACAGGCAAAACTTGACAACTATCTACTAGTCTAACCACAAAGACACCCCAATCGCTGAGCTGGCTTCAGAACTCCAGATTCTGAAGAATGGATCCCAAGAGCAGAAGAAAACAGGCCTAGGAAGGATGGGAGTCCTAGGCTAGGAACATGACAAGAGAAAACCAAGACCAAGGTGAGGAACAATTCCCTCCTTCCCTCTGATTCCCCATTTTCCACACCCAAGATATTAGAATTGATACACAGTGACCTCCACCTGTCCCACCTTTACCTGGAAAGACCACTAAGACTATAGGGATTGGCTCTAAGCCTGGGAATGAACTATATTTTACTTACCAGAGGCCGTTCTTCCTGGTTCTGGGTGAGAAGACAATGAGGCCAAATTGAATCAAAGGTGATGCTGATGTTCTCACTTACTTCAGCATGACATGGCTGATCAAGTCAAAATAAATTTTCCCCACTTGCCTTGACTATAGATGACTATATAATCATTCACTGTATCTAATCTGTGGTCCATTAGGAATAAAGTGATCAGATGAGAAAGCAGACTTATGTCTAAAAATAGGAAATTGAAAATTGCAAAAGCAGAAATACTCACAACCCCTGTGATTAAAAAGCATACTTCTGAAGGAATACACAAAGGAGCAGGAAATATAACCAGTTGTGGTGGAGTCAATTTCCATTCATGGCAACCCCATGTGTGTTGTTGTTGTTGGTTGTTATGTGCCGTCGAGTCAGCCCTGACTCATAGCAACCCCTCCTTGGGTTGCCGAGGCAGTATCACTACGGAAGTAGATTGCCCAACCTTCCTTCCAAGGAGTGGCTGGTGGGTTTGAACCGCCAGGCTTCTGGTTAGCAGTCAAGTGCCTTAGGCACTATGCTACCAGAGCTCCTCCATGTGTGTTAGGGTGGTGTAAAGTGTTAAAGTGCTCAGCTGCTAACTGAAAGCTTGAAAGTTCAAGTCCACCCAGAGGCATCTCTGTAGAAAGTCCTGGTGATCTATTTCCAAAAACTCAGCCATTGCACATCCTATGACACACATGATGCAGTAAATGACAAGACCCTTGCTAGTAGACGTCAAGACATTAAGTCTCCAAAGTGTTTAAGAGCAAAGACTCTGAAGTGAGACTGATTAGGTTCAAATCCAGGGTCTTCTACTACAATAGAAAGATTACTATATATATATATATATATATATATATATATATATATATATATGTATATATATATATATATCGGCACACCTCATTTTATTGAGCTTCACTTTATTGTGCTTCACAGATATTGCATTATTTACAAATTGAAAGTTTGTGGCAATCCTGTATCAATCCTGCATTGGCACCATTTTTCCAATAACATGTGCTCACTCAGTATCCCTCTGTCATATTTTGATAATTCTCATCATATTTCAGACTTTTTCATAATGCTGTTGCACACTTAATAGATGACAATATATTACAAACACAATTTTATCTGTACTGGGAAGCCAAAACATTTGTGTGACTCACTTTATTGTGATACCCACTTTAATGTAGTGTTCTGGAACGGAACCCACAATATCTCTGAGGTATGCCTGTAGCCACATTTCTTTATTTCTCCTTGAATCTATACTTTTTAAGTGCAAGCGTGTAGTTCTTCTCATTCAGAGATGTTGTGTTGTTGTTATGTGCCGTCAAGTTGGACCCAACTCATAGTTACCCCTCCTTGGGTTTCCGAGGCAGGATCACTACGGAAATAGATTGTCCAACCTTCCTTCCGAGGAGTGGCTATCTGAAATAGAGTCTATCAAAGAAGAAACTTGTCTACAGGACAAATAGTCTACACGAACCACGGCCTCATTTATCCTGAGACCAGAAGAACTAGATGGTGCCTGGCTACTACTACCTAACCATTCTTACCAGGGCCACAATAGATAGATAAATCCTGAGAGAATGGGAGGATAATATGGAACAGAATCTCAAGTTTAAAAAAGAAAAAAAGACAGTGGAATGATTGAGACTGAAGGAACCCCCTGAGACTATTACCCTGAGATAACCATGAACCTAGACTAAGCCCTGAGATCACTTTTAATTAAATAATAGATTGGCTCACAAAATAATGACTATTACCTATAAGTACTGTGCTCCTTTTAAAAATCACATATATGAGACCAAACAGTCAATGATTACTATAAAACAAAGATAAGAATGTAAAGGGGCTGGGAAACTAGATTAAAAGAATCAGAACAACCAGAAAGGAAATGAAGAGAATGTTGACACATTGTGAAGAATGTAACTAATGTCACTGAACAATTTATGTAGAAGTTGTTGAAAGGGAACCTAAACTGCAATGTAAACCTTCACCCAAAACACAATAAAATATTGTTGAAAAAGAGGTAGGGTCTATTTTTCTTCCCCTTAGCTGGTCTCGTGACTTGTTTTGTCCAATGGAATGTATTAGAAATAAGTGTCTCAGCTCCAAGTCTAGGCATGTTTTCACTCTCTGTTGAAATCACCACCATGAGCATAAGTCTGGGCTAGCCTGTTGGTTGATGAGAGACACGTGGTCCAGTCACCACCATTGTCCCAGCCACCAACCAGCCAATCTCTAGGTATCTGGCTAAGGCCATCTTAAACCACCCAGCTGTCACTATTTTACCAGCTGATCAAAGACAAAAGAACAAGCCCAGTTGAGATAAGCCAATCCTGGCCCAGATAAGCAGAACTAGTTATCATTTTAAGTCACTAAATTTTGGGATGGTTTATTATGCAACAATTGATGTATACTTATTAGCTGCCTTTGGGCAATTTCCTTAACTTTTCTAAGCCTTGATCTACATCTGTAAAATGGGCATGATAAAAATAGTAGCTACTTCACAGGATTGTTATGAAGATAAAAGAAATTAATATATGTGAATCACTTAGAATAATGCCTGAATTGTTCAATGTCCTGAACAATTGAACATTGCCTGCTCAATGTCATGAACATACACATTTTTAGGTACTGTGATAGTTAAGGTTGTGTGTCAACTTGACTGGACCATGATACTAAGTTTAAGCAGTCGTGATGTAGTCACTCCATGATGAGATATGCTATGAGCAACCAATCAGTTGAAGGGGAGTTTCCTCAGGTGTATGGCCTGCTTCCAACTACATAAGGATGTCCTGGGAAAATGCTGGAGCTTTTCTGTTGGATCTAGACCCTGCATGTAGCTCATCATCATCTAGTTATCAGTGGCCTGTTGATCTTGGGATTGTTGCCAACAAGCTGCCATTTTACCCACCATTCTTGAATTTGTCATCCACCAAAGTTAGCAGCCTGTTGTACTGCCTGCCAATCTTGGGTTCATCAGCCACTGCAGCTGCATGAGTCCAGAAAAGCCTCCAACTTGACATTTGACTCATGCACTTGGGACTTGGCAGCCTCTACAACTGTGTGAGGAGCTCTGGTAGCATAGTGCCTAAAGCACTTGACTGCTAACCAGAAGGCTGGTGGTTCAAACCCACCAACCACTCCTCGGAAGGAAGATGGGGCAATCTACTTCCGTAGTGATACTGCCTCGGAAACCCAAGGAGGGGTTGCTATGAGTCGGGTCTGACTCAACGGCACATAAAAACAACAACATAACTGTGTGAGACATTTCCCAGAGATATATTTCTTTCCCTCTCTCTCTCTCTACATATGTGTGTGTGTGTAAAACCTTCACTGGTTTTCCTTCTCTAGAGAACCCAGCCATCCAGTGGCTACCATTTATGGAGCACTTACTGTGTATTGAGCACTGTGATAAATATTTTTCATAAAATTCTCTTTATGTCATCACAAAAACCCTATGAAGTCAGTCCTATTTCTATCCACATTTTACAGGAAAAAAAGTGAAGCTCAGAGAAACCGAGTGAAAGGGCACTCAGCTAATGAGTAATAGCCGCGGGACTGACATCAAGTCTCTAACTTCCAAGCCTATTGTCTAAATTATTGTACTACCCAGTCTATAAGGCTGTCTCTTGGGACTGGTAAGATGAAATAAGCTATGAAAATGTTATGCCCCAACATGGAATGATTCCCTAAGTAGGAACCTATTACAAATAAAAGATTAATTCACACAGTATTGCTTTTCTCAAAGTTTAAATCGAATATTTGTCCAGGCAGCGTAGTAACCAAAGCTTGGAAATCACCAACCTTGGTCAATGTGCTTGCCTGCTAACTGAAAGATTGGAGGGTCACGTTCATTCCCAATCACCCCAGAAGAAAAGTCTGGCAAACTATTTTTGAAAAATTCACCATTGAAACCCCATGGAGCAGAGTCCTCTGAGCTGAGTGGGCTGACATGGGTCAGAATCAATGCCACAGCAGCTGGTTTTTCACTGTGTTCCATCTCTTACCATTCAGATCATCCCTCAGTTATTTAAATTTCAGCTCACTCTTTTCTTCCTGGAAGCAATTTGAATAACTTGACCAATTAAAAAAATAAATGCAGCGACAGTGAATTACCTTAAGATCTGAATAGGTCAGGAAGACCTTTCTCTTTTTACCTTAAGAGCTTCAGTTTTTAAAGTCAGTGTTAATTTTGGCCCCATTGACCAAAGAAATTTCAGTTTAACCCTATACCCTCGGGGCTGTCTTAATGACTATGTGAAGAATTCTCATTCCTATTAAATTTCCACACTTTTTCCACATATATATTAAAATGCATTAATAACAAAACCACAGTGAAACAAGTTATATCATTTCAGTATAATTCCAAAAATTAAGTCAAACAAAATATAACTTGGAAGTCAAGCAATGCCAAGGGAAAAGTTTGTGTTTCCTGGTATGGCCACAAGGAGGCAGCAGAGGCATGAGGAATAAACCAAGGGTCCCTCCACAGTCAGAAGGAAGTAACATAGGATTGGAAATAGCACTAGATGACCAGCATTTGAGTGAGTCCCATCGTCCCTCGCTCACTTAATGGCTCCAACTCTCCATTTCATCATCTGAACTTCTGGAATGCTCTGAGAGTCGGATAAAATACAGTATTGAAGCAGTTCTACTATACTTGAAAGAAAAGTAGACTTGGAATCCTGGGCTTGAATCTTGGTGTTCTGGTTACCTAGTGCCACTCCGACAAGAATATACCACAAATGGGATGGCCTTAACAAACAGGAGTTTATTCTTATAATTTGGAGGCT
>NW_006921630.1:10546038-10550223 GCF_000298275.1 Orycteropus afer afer
TAGCATAGTGCCTAAGGCACTTGACTGCTAACCAGAAGGCTGACGGTTCAAACCCACCAGCCACTCCTCGAAAGGAAGGTTGGGCAATCTACTTCCATAATGATACTGCCTTGGAAACCCAAGGAGGGGTCGCTATGGGTCAGATCCAACTCCACGCAGTGAGTGAGAGAGAGAATGCCTGCTATGCACAAGGCACCGAGCTAATAATAATAGGGAACATTCAGGAGATATCAACATTGTGCCAAACACTATTCTGAGCACTTTATATGTTTCATTTCATTCCATTCTCTCTATGAGGTGCACTCAATATCTTATTTTACAGATAAGAAAGCTGAGCTTTAGAGAGCTCTGATTCACTTCCCAAAGTCATTCAGTAAGTTGGTGACAGAGCCAGGGATCTAACACCATCATTCTGACTCCACAGCCAGAGCAGTAAGTGCTTTACTGTGCTTTGTCTCAGCTTATCAAGGTGAGTACTTCTGACGTCAAGGATTTCGTTTTACTTGGATCAGCAGTCAACATCCTTGGAAGCAGCAGTCAAGAAATCAAATGACATTTTGCATTGGGCAAATCTGCTGCACAAAGACCTCATTAAAGGGTTAAAAAGCAAAGAAGTCACTTTGAGGACTGAGTGACTGACCCAAGCCATGGTATTTTTAATTACCTCATATGCATGCAGAAGCTGGACAATGAATAAAGAAGAAAGAAGAAGAATTGATGCATTTGAATTGTGGTGTTGGCAAAGACTATTGAGTATACTATGGACTGCCAGAAGACAGACCAAATCTGTCTTGGAAGAAGTATAGCTGTAATGCTCCTTAGAAGTAAAGATGGCAAGACTCGGTCTCTCATACTTTGATCATGTTATCAGAAGGGGCCAGCCAGTCCCTGGAGAAGGACATCATGCTTAGTAAGTACAAGGTCAGCAAAAAAGGGAAGACTCTCAATCAGGTGGACTGACACAGTGGCTGCAACAATGGGCTGAAGCATGACAATGATTGTGAGGATGGTGTAGGGCCAGGCAACGTTTCATCCTGTTATACACAGGGTCGCAGGAGTCAGGACACACTCGATGGCACCTAACAACAATAAACAACAGGTGGGCCCTGACCTTGAAGAACTCAATCTTGTAGGAGAAAATGGGCTGTGAAGAGATAAGTTAGAGTTCCATGCCATAAGGTCTACACTCCAGGTAAAATTAAAGTGTCTTAGAATCACAGAAATGGGAGCAATGAACTCTGTAAGGTGGAAGTCTAGGAAAGCTTCACTGAGGAGGTGGGTATCTTTGCTGGATTTTGAAAGTTGACATTCCCCTCCTCAGCACCATTAACCAAACCAGGTGCTGTCTAGTCAGTTCTGACTTATGGCGACTCTACATGCTACAGAGTAAACTATGCCCCACAGAGTTTTCAAAGCTATGACTTTTGGGAAGCAGATCTCCACACCTTTCTTCTGAGGTATCTCTGGGTGGGTTTGAACCCCCAGCTTTTGGTTAGTAGCCAACCAATTGTGACACTCAGGGACTCCTTCACCACCACTACCACTCTGCATTCCAAGCAAAGAGAACAGAACGTGCCTTGTCACACACAGGAAGGAGAGAACCTGTGAGTGAAGGAAATCTGGGCAGGAGGTTAAGTCTGGAGAGGGAGCTGGGTTAAAGCAGAGAGAGCCTTATATGGTGTGGCAAGAGCTGGACTTTATATTACAGTCAAAGGTGAACTACTGAAGGGTTTTGATGCAGTATGGCATGCTCAGAGCTGTGCTTGTGGATGAAGAATGGCGGCAGAGTGGAGAATGGGCTGGAGGAGGGAGCCGGGGCCCGGGAGACCAGGCAGGAAGCAGTTATTATAGCCTAGACTGAAGAGATGTGAGACTGCTGTCAGGAAGTCCGGGGAGAAGAAATTGGGCTCAACCCATTTCTGATAGGGATTTGTGGGGATTAGATTGATGGGAGAGGAGGTGAAGAAGACTGGAGACTGGAAGACCAGTGCTGGAGTACCCAGGTTAGGAAGACAGAAGGCAGTGGACAGCTAAGGGCACTTGGTCTTAAATGTGTTGCATTTGAGGAGCCCGTGGAACATCTATGGAGAGTAGCCTAGTGGGAGTTTGGAAATCATAATCTAAATGTTTCTTCTGCTGGATTTAAAGAATGTTATCATTAACTCAAGGGTGTTTGGTAACCACATGCTATCTGCTAGGGGCAACAAATTGGAGAAGAGGCAGGGCCTAATCTCAGGAGTCTAAACCAAAACAACCAAACTCACTGCCATTGAGTGACCCCATTGGGTTTCCAAGGCTGTAAATCTTTACAGAAGTTGATTGCCCCATCTTCCTTCCACGAGTGGCTGGTGGGCTTGAACCACTGACCTTCTGGTTGACAGTCAAATGCCCTATCTACTACCCCACCAATCTCAGGAGTCTACCTAGAGTAGGGTGAAAACCGAAAAAACAAACTCACTGCTATCAAGTCAATTCCAACTCATAGTGACCCCCATTGAGTTTCTGAGGCAGTAAATCTTTACGAAAGTAGATTGCCCCATCTACTTTCCTCGCAGTGGCTGGTGTGTGTGAACCACAAGCCTCTGGTTAACAGTCAAATACTTTAGGCACTACGCCACAAGAGTTTTTTACAGTAGGGTAAAGGGAGACATCTTCCGAGGAGTGGCTGGTGGGTTTGAACCGCCAGTCTTCTGGTTAGCAGTCAAGTGCCTTAGGCACTACACTACCAGAGCTCCCACTCCTCGAAAAGAAGATGGGGCAATCTACTTCCATAGTGATACTGCCTCAGAAACCCAAGGAAGGGTCACTATGAGTCAGGGGCACATAACAACAACAACAACAAAGGGAGACAGAAAGCAGGGCTCTAAGTGCTCTTATTTGGGTGAAAATAGGCAGCAGCTAAGCTGTTGGCTGCTAACCAGAAAGTTGGAAGTTGGAGGTTCGGGTCCACCTAGAAGCACCTCAGAGAAAGGCCTGGAGCTCTGCTTCTAAAAACTCAGCCACAGAAAACCCGTATAGAGCACAGTTCTACACTGAAACACATGGGATCACCATGAACTGGAGTCGACTCAGTGGCAGCTGGTTGGTACAGGCAGCAGCAGAAGATGAAAGAGAGGCACCGGATCAAAGCCAAAGGTTAGAGAAGCCTCCCAGAAAGACCCTTGAGCGGATTTTGGAGAAGCATGAATCTCTAGCACAGTTAAGGAGGTGATGGGTGCCATTGATGAGAGAAGGGAACAAAGCAGGGAAGAGGGCCAGTATACAAAGGCGGGGAAGATTGAAACAGTAAGAAGAATTTGGGAAATGCCAAAAACATTATGCTGTCATTAGGTGCGTGGAGTCGATTCTGACTCATGGTGACCCTGTGTGTGACAGAACAAAACACTGCCCCACCCTGCACCAGCCTCACAATCCTTGCTGTGCTTGGACCCATTGTTACAGCCCCTATGTCAATCCAACTTATTGAGGGTCTTCCCCTTCTTTGCTGACCCTCCACTTTACCAAATATGATATCCTTCTCCAGGGGGTGCCTTCTAGAAGGCAACATGACCAAAGTACGTGAGATGAAGTCTGGTCATTTTTGCTTCCAAGGAGCATTCTGGCTTCACTTTTTCCAGGAGAGAGTAGTTTGTTTTTCTGGTAGTCCATGATATTTTCAGTATTCTTCACCAACACCACAGTTCAAAAGCATCGACTCTTCTTCAGTCTTACTTATTCATTATCCAGCTTTCATATGGACATGAGGCAATTGAAAATATCATGGCTTGGGTCAGGCACACCTTAGTCTTCAAGGTGACATCTTTGCTTCTTAACACTTTAAAGAGGTCTTTCGCAGTGCATTTGCCCAGTACAGCGCGACATCTGATTTTTTGGCTGCTGCTTCCATGGGCGTTGATTATAGATCCAAATAAAAGGAAATCCTTGACAACTTCAATCTTTCCTCCATTTATTGTGATACCACTTTTTGGTCCAATTGTGAGGATTTTTGTTTTCTCAGTGTGTCTTAATCTTTAAGCTCCTCTGAAACCTGTCCACCATGGGTGACCCTGCTGATATTTGAAATAACAGTGGCATAGCCTTGAGCCTCACAGCAACACACAAGCCACCACAGTATGACAAATTGACTGGTAATATATATTCTACATTGAGAATAAATTATATTATACATATACATATATATATATA
>NW_006921630.1:10550856-10589401 GCF_000298275.1 Orycteropus afer afer
GTTGAAAATATACACATACAGCAATTGACAGATTGTACATGTACAATTCAGTAGTGTTCATTACATTCTTCAAGTTGTGTAACCATTCTCATCTTCCTTTTCCGCACTGTTCCTCCCCTTTTGCCATAAACTCACTGCCTCATAAGCTTTCTATCTAACCTTTCTAATTACTGTTGTCAATTTGATCCCATAGGGATAGTTGTTTAAGACAGCACAATTCTCACGACGGAGAATCTTTACAAATTAAGCTAAACTATTTTTTGGTGAGACTTCATCTTGTGTACTTTGAACATGTTATCAGGTGGGATCAGTCCCTGGAGAAGGACATCATGCCAGGTAAAGTAGAAGGACAGTGAAAAAGAGAGGGATCCTTAACCAAGTGGACTGACACAGCAGCTGCAACAATGGACTTAAATATAGCAATGATTGTGAGGATGGCACACGACTGGGCAGTGTTTCATTCTATTGTGCAGAGGGTTGCTATGAGTCAGAACTGACTCCACGGCACCTAACAGCATCATTTGGTTTAAAGACTTCAGGGGATATTTCTGCTTTATGCATTAAAGATTATATCAGGGTAATAATTTCAAGGATTCCTCCAGCCTCAATGGCTCCAGAAATTCTGGATTCCAGGAGAATCTGAAATTCTGTTCCAGATTTTCCCTCTTTTTGATCAGGAGTCTTCTATAGAATCTTTGAACAAAATGTTCAGTAATGGTAGCTGGGCACTATCCAGTTCTGGTCGCATGACAAAGGAGGCAGCTGTTCCTGGAGGCAACTGGCCAATTAGCCATGCATTCCATTTCCTCCTCTTATTCCTTACTCTCTTTCTTCTTTTGTTTGAAGGCTTATTTTTAAGAGGCAGGAGAGGAGGTAGCATGAGCAGACTAGGGAGGCCATCAAGAGTCAGCTCAGGAAATGCTTTGCCTGCTAAGTCATAGCCTGAAGTGCACAGGGAGAGGGGACGAGCCAGTGTGCCTGAAGGCATTGGAGCCCCTTGCTAGCTATGTAATCTTCAGTAAATCACTTAACCTCTCTAAGAACCACGTAGTATGGAACTGGTTTGAGCCTGAAGCCTGGGAGATGTATTGCTCAGAGAATAGTTGTTTTCATCACTAACATGTACCTACCACCCTCAGGCCGTAAAACTGATTCCAAAACCACTCTGTGTATGAAAGGAAGTGCTAATCAAATAGGAAGAATTAGCTGGGAACAAGCCTTGAGGACAGTTTCCTGGGTTGAAGGACCTGCAGGCACAAATCCTAGTCATCAGAAGTCCATCAGTCCTGTTCTTGGCTCTGGTGGTACTGTGGTTAGGGCCAAAAGGTCGGTGGTTTGAACCTGCCAACCATTCTGTGGGAGAAAGATGAAGCAGTCTGCTTACAGCCTTGGACACCCTATGGAGGTCGCTTTGAGTCAGAATCAACTTGATGGCAGTGGTTTTATGGGTTAACTAGTTGCCGTAGAAGTGACTCAACTCATGGTAAATGCAAAAAACGCAACCACTGCCGTGGAGTCGGATCCGACTCATAGCGACCCCTCCTTGGGTTTCTGAGGCTGTATCACTACGGAAGTAGATTGCCCTTCCTTCCGAGGAGTGGCTGGTGGGTTTGAACCTGCAGCTTTCTGGTTAGCAGTCGAGTGCCTTAGGCACTCTGCCACCAGAGCAACTCATGGTAACCCCTTGTATATCAAATCAAAACTGTGTCCATGGGGTTTTCAATAGGTGACTTTTCAGAAATAGATTGCCAGGTGTTTCTTCCAAGGTGCCTCTAGGTGGACTCAAACCCCCTACCTTTTGGTTAGCAGCTGAGTACAATTAACTACTGGCCTTCCCCAAGGACCCTACTTATACTTCTACCTACCTTTTTCTATCGGCACCCATATGGCTTCAGAAAATTCATATTTCTTCCCTTGTCTAAACATAATCAGAATCCCACACTCACACCTCATTAAATGAAGTTACTTGCAGTGGATGGTACGGTTGCTTTTATTTTTCTGCTGATCTCACAGATGTATGTAATGAATGCATATTAAAAGGCAAAAAGATGGGAAGAAAGTAGTGAGAAAGGGAGAATGCGCAGATGTCCCTCAGCAATATCTCCGTGCCACCCTGAGAACACTCTCTCATCTTCCCTCATTAGTCTATCCCTCAACCCATCTCTTGCAGACTGGTCTCCTCACCATAGTTTAACTGGACTCAGAAGGAGACCAGGGCCTGTCACAACGTTCACTCCTGTCTTCCTTTCTAACCAAAAAAACCAAACTCCTTGCCATTGAGTCAGATCCAACTCATAGCGACCCCGCCTTGAGTTTCCGAGACGGTATCTCTATGGAAGTAGATTGCTCAACCTTCCTTCCGAGGAGTGGCTGGCAGTTTTGAACCACCAGCCTTCTGGTTAGCAGTCAAATGCCTTAGGCACTACGCCACCAGAGCTCCCGTCTTCCTTTCTAGGCCCCTTTAAAAAAAAAAAAAAAAACCTTTTGGTTATGATTTGAGTGAAATTTTACAAAGCAGATTTGTTTTACATTCAACAGTTCATACACATTTTGTTTTGTGACACTGGTTACATTCCCCCAGTGTAGCAGCTCTTCTCCCACTTCCTCTCTGTGGTTACCCTTTCCCTGTGTCTTTCTTGCCTATGCATTCCTGCCTCTCTACCTCTCTCCCTGTGCAAATGCTGCCCTTCTGTTCTCCTATTAGTTCTAAGGAGTGCATCTCCCTGGTGCATGTATTCAGCTTGTAGGCTTGTCTATTGTTTAGCTGAGAGTTAAGCCACTCTCACAGAAGTGAGTTCAATCCCACACCCAAAGGGTGACTCAGGGTCATAGTTTCGGGGGTATCACCAGTCTCTCTCTGACCAATAAGCCTGGTCTTTTTTATGATTTTTAGTTGTGTTCACAGTTTTCTCCCACTCTGTCCAGGATCTCCAATTTTGATCCCTTTCTGAGTGGTTGGCATTGGTAGCTAGGCACTATCTAGTTCTTCTGGTCTGAGGGTCACATAGGCTGAGATTCTCATGGTCCATTAGTGCTTTGGATTGTTTCCATACATCTTTAACTTTTCCTTCCCAAGTCCTCAAACCTTGAAACCTTTTTGGCATCCTCCACAGACTCACCTCTTAGATATGAGGTCTTCTACTTAGTGTAGAAGTGACTGGTTACTTTACCTCGACTAACAGTAAATGAGAAATAAAATTCAATATAGGATGCAGGGGAGCTCTGGTGGTATAGTGCCTAACCAGTGACTGCTAACCAGAAGGCTGGCAGTTCAAACCCACCAGCTACTCCTCAGAAGGAAGGTTGGGCAATCTACTTCCGTAGTGATACTGCCTCGGAAACCCAAGGAGGGGTCGCTATGAGTTGGGTCCGACTCGATGGCACATAACAGCAGAGGATGCAGATCTGTGTATAGGCAGATGCTTCAAACTAGAGAAGAGGGATTTTTTTAAATTAGAGGTAAACAGAAAACAAATGTGAGATATTGATAGGATAAGGAAGGAAAGAAAGGAGAACAAGTAGGAGATTTGACAGAGGTTTTGATTCTTGCACCTGTCCCCAGATTCCTTCAGACCCAGTTCACTCCTCTTATTCCCTAGTTCATCGGATGAAGCAGTTTCATGTACAGAGCAGCTTCATGAAGTTTATGTCAGAGACCCGTGAAAGCATGAAAGAATACTGATTCTTTTATATAAATTAAAGAAGAAAATGAATTCAAATTGAAAATGGGCAGAGATAATAATGCCATGAAAATTACCACCTAGCTGATAGTGTATGGCTACTTGACCATGGGAAACTGACTGTTACACAAAATTGGGAGTGGCTTATTCTGAGTCCAAGGAGCCCTGGTGGCTCAGAGGTTGAGTGAGACTTGCTGCTAACTAAAAGGTCAGTGGTTCAAACTCACTAGCCACTCCCTGGAAGAAAGATGTATCAGTAAAAATTACAGCTTTGGAAACCGTGTGAGGCAGTATTACTCTGTCCTATAGGGTTGCAATGAGTTAGAATCTGCTTGACAGCAGTGGGTTTGGTTTGAGTTTATCCCGAGTCTAGGTCAGATGGACAGAGGAGATGGGCTCAGAAATAACAGCCAACTGAGTCTGGTTCCATCCTGATGTTGGGGCTATCATCAACTAAAAGTCATCAATCACCATGGCCACCACCATTAGAACTTTCTATCCCCTTCTCTCCCATTCTGCCAGTTGCCAGGTAAACACTGGTCTTTCATGGAGCCTAAACTCACAAAGCACCCATCTGCCCTGTGGAGTTTCCAGAGGCCAGGTCCGTCAGAGCAAATCCTCCACAGCACTTCCCCTTCCCCCTCTCCCCTGACACAGCCTCTGAAGACAGTCTCATTGTTTGGGTTCCGTTTTTATTGTACAAGAATGTAGCATGCTGAAAACAGGAAAATTGGCATTGAGTACATCATTCATATCCAGGAAACCAGCTCCATTCATCAACAATAAATAAATATTTAAACAGTGAGAAGTTTCCGACAGGCTCTCACGGGGTCCCAGCACATTCAGAAGAGGTAGAGTCCGGTGGAGAGAGGGAGACAGTCAGGCTGCCAACTCCTATTGAGATTCTCCAGTACAGGTAAAGTGAACTTACCATAATAAATAATGATAGGTACAATACCAACAATGAAAATAATAACAATATGTTATGACAACAGCCACAAAACCAATAATACATTATACTTAAATATTTCCTCCTGGAGGAGCTCACAGTGCAGAGAGAACAATATTACTTATCCGGGGGCTGAAGGGCACATCCTCCTCCCCAGCCTGGATTCTTATGCAGGAAGCCCCCACCATGGAATGTTTGTTCAGTGATGCCCTGAGGTGACAAGCAGGTTCTGACCCCTCCCCACCCCATGCCCCATCCTGCCTTTCCAAGCAGCCTTTCCCCAGCCTCCACCTGCTTGTAAGTTCTGCCCAAGGCCCATCCTAATCCCTGCCCCATCTCTCCCAACATCCCCAATAACTGCATCCACATCCACAGAAAATACTTCAGACTTCCCTCCATCCTGTTCTCATCCCCAGAAAATAATGGCTCAATTTAAACAGGATGCAGGGAGATCTATGGATCAAGGGCAGGAAGATGTTCTTAGGTCCAAAGATTAGTCATGGGGTCCTCGGCTCCTCTCAGCACCGGGTGTGTTCAGAAACAAGCCCATCAAAGCCTGCCAGGCACAGGCACGGGGCTGGACCAGCCACTTGCCTGGAGACCTCACACATTTGTCCTCATGAGCCCCATCTTCAAGGCATAGAGCTAAGAGAAAACAGCTCCCAGCAAGAGGCCCTTGGGTACCCTCCTCACAGGTGGGCTTTGCTGCAAGTGGAGGGTCAGAGTCCACCTGCAAGAGGTCACCAAGTGTACCAAGATTAATTTCATATAAGCAAGATGGTCCCTTTTCAGGATTCTCTACCGCTTTGGAAAGGGGCTCAAAGGTCAGTTGCTGAGGTATAAAAAGCTCATCTTGGGCAAGAGTTCACCTGTGGCTCCTGGCCATGACAATACTGAGGACCTAGACACACAGGAAGTGCCAGCTAAGGGAGGCTGGGAGGCCAAGAGGCAGGTAAGGAGGGCAGAATGGGATGGCTACACTCTCTTGCTCCCTTCTATGCCCAGAACAGAACTAGGAAAACAGGATGCCATCACAGTCAACTGACCAACAGGCAAACCAGCTGACCTGGATGCCTTCCATTTCCAAGTTTCCCTTTACCCAAACCATCTTGGAACATCTCCTTGCCCCAGTGAGAACAACAAGAACCAATGGTAACTCTTGCACCACATTTCTTTCCCCTGGAACCTCACACAACCCTCCTCTTCAGTCCAGCACAGGTCCTGGAAGTGGGGCACCCTCTCATGCACGAATGCTGTCCCACAGTATCTGGAGAAGAAGGTGCGGCTTTATGCTTCACTGTCCTCTCACACTCGCTTTGCAGAACCAGCCTCCCACTCAGGGTCTGCAGCCTCAGGGACGAGTGACTCCACCTCTCTTCCCGGCTGGCTCCTCACTGCCATGTAGGCTCAGGTGCATAAGGGATCAGCCAGGCTGCAACTGGATGGGGAGGCTGAGGAGGACGTGGCTTGGGCAGCCAGGTCCTGGTAAGCAGGGGACTTCAGGAAGCGTGGGTAGGAGTCCTTCTCCATCAGGGTGCGTATCTTCCCCTGAGCCACATCAAAGCACGTGGCTGCAGCAGCTTGCAAGTTCTTCCTCGTGAGCTCCCTGGTCTCATGATCTATGTTCACCTGTGGCAGGGAGGCAAGCACAAAGTTGAGTGGGGAGGATGAGGGGCTGGCAGGCTGAGGGAGGACTGACAGGTGGGGCAGGAGAAAGAGCACTGAATTATACTCAGGAGCCTGATTCTGAGTCTACCATGAACTGGCTTTGCCATTCTGTACCTGTCCCCACATCTCTGATTCCATATCTGCCCTCTAATCTCAGAATGATTAGAAGGACATAATTAGAATGTATGATGTCAACAACAACAAAATAAATAAAATTACATTAAAAAAAAAGAAGAAGAATGGATGGAGTCTCTGGTTGGTGCATATAGTCGAGTGCTCAATTACTAGCCAAAAGTTTGGCAGTTTGAACCGACAGGCGCCTCAGAAGACAGGCCTGGTGATCTGTTTCCGAAAGGTCACAGCCTTGAAAACCCTATGGAGTACAGTTCTACTCTGCACACACGGGGTCACCTACAGTCAGAATCGACTCAGCAGCAACTAATAACGACAACATTAAGGATGTATACATGAACTCCTTCCTCTGACACGACCCTCATCCAAATCACCATCATCTCCTTCCAGGTTTCATGCCAGTAACTTCTAACTGGTTTCTCTCCTCTACTCTTACCCCTATGGTCTATTCTCCACTCAAGTCACTTTGGTGGTACCTTTGTCAAGACCATGCACTCCAGTGCCTTTCCATGTCACTCAGAAGAAAAGCCAAAGTCCTTGTTGGACTACATGGCTACCTGGCTTACTTCTGGCAGCTGGCCACCTATCTGACCTCACCTCTTTTCTCTTACTCCCCGACTCCATTGGCTGTTTTGTGAATATGAGAGGCAGTATGGACTTTGCACTTGCCATTTCCTGTGTTAGAATGTTCTCCCCTCCCTTAAATCTATCATGACTCTGCTCAAATATCACCTTATTAGACAGCCCACTCCTGAATTCCCTGTTATACAGTGAAAGACCTCACCTCTCCCTACCCCATTGATCTCTGGCAATCCCCACCTCTCATATCCTGCTTTATGTTTATCAGAGCATATATCACCAGCTGGCATATATTTACTTGTTTCATTAGTTACTGTCATCTTCTCCCATTAGAATATAAGTTCCATGAGGGTTGTTTTATTCACTGCTATACCCTTTGTGCTTATAATAGCATCTTGGATGTAATTGATGCTCAGTAAATATTTGTGGAAGAATGTAGAATAAACAAATCAATACCAGTTACCATTCAGTCAAACTCCAATTTATGGCAACCCTGTGTGTGTCAAAATAGAATCAAACTGTTTTCCACATGATTTTCAATGACTGATTTTTTAGGAAGTAGACTACCAGGCCTTTTGGCCAAGGTGCTTCTGGGTAGACTTGAACCACCAAACTTTCAGTTAGTGCATTAACCATTGCACCACCCAGAGACTCCCAGAATAAATAAAAATGCTCAGAAAATAAAAACATGACACAAAAGCAGGGCATTACTATTATCTCTCCACAAGGTGGCCCCATGTTCTTTATCAAATGCGCCACCTGCCACACACAGGGGGCCTGAAGGGAAAGCTGACTGGCAGAAGTTCACTGATCACAGACCTGCCGACCTGAGGCAGGTCAGCCAGGGACTACGCCAGGTTACCTAAAAACCCTGTGATAATCTTGTCTCCCCAGTTGTATGTGTTATGTCTAAAAAGGTCTGGGTTTTCATAAGTGGACAGAAAGCCCAAAACATGCCAGCCCATCTCACCTCATCTGAATCTGAGGTTACTACCACCCAGAGAGGCAGGAAGGAGCTTGGCTTTCCCAGTCTGCAACTATAGAAGCCCACTCATCCTTGTGCCAAATGAGGCCATTCTTCTAAATCCAAGCCTTCATCTCCTGGCCCCCTAAGGTCCCTGATTTTGGAAGAAGCAGGGTCTGGAGGATCCACAGAACATGTTGGGGTTCTGACCTCTTTAGGAGCTTCACAGCCAATGAACTCTTCAAAGATCCTATGAGCCCTGGAGGCCAGCTTGGTAGCCGAGTGGATCTTCTTATACTCCTCGCAGGCTAGCCAGAACTCCAGGTTCTCCTCACTGAACTCAGTCTTCAGGAAGGCATGGAAGGCATCCACTCCATCTGTGGTTGGGGGGAGAGAGGAGGAGGCAGGTCAGACTGAGGGACAGATGGGAATAAAAGAAGGCAGCAACTGCAGTTAATGGCTCTATTTTTAGGACATCATTTTCTTGAACAAGGACCTGCCTTTGTGTTCTGAATAGAGGCTGGCTCAACTAGGAGATCATTATTATTATTATTACTACAACTACTCCTTCGCCCACACATTCAGCATCCCTCCTGCTGGCTCCAAAGCACATGAGTACACACGTGCCACCCAAAGACAGACACCATAGGGTCCTACTCACTTTTACTGCTCAGCAGCAAGTCGAAAGATTCTCTCCACCGCAGTACATCTTCTGAGAAGTTTCTGCTAAAAAAAAAAAAAAAAATTTAAATAATAAATGGACAAACCAATGCTTAGCACAAATCCTAGCCAGAACTCAAGAGAAGTTGCTTAATTCACACATAGCTGCTTGGGGATTGCTGAAGCTGACTCCTCAAACTCCTGGCTGAGACTGGGGACAGGAGATAGTAGCATTTGCTGCAGGATACCTCAGTAGCCAGAAACTAAAGCCCTCAGCCAATATCTCTAAGGCTGCCTCTTCTCTGTACAAAATTGTTTCTATTCCCTGACTCTCAGAGCTTTGATTTGGACACCTCTCCAAGGAAACCAAGGACTCATGCATAGAGACTATGTCCACTCAGAACTCAAGAGCCTAATGCAGCACCTGGCACAGGCGTTGATGTTCAATATGAAATGACTTCTAGCCAAGACACATGCTGATAGCAGTAGAGATGTTCATGAAAACCTCTAGTGGTTTTGAACCCCATCCTTGCCCTCATAGCACATGCAATGTACATCCCCAGATGGGAGAGTTCAGTAATTAGACATTCAATCCCTCCCATGCAGTCATCTTTTGGTGGGCTTAGAACCCTGGAACCACCCCCTCACCCCCTCACCCCCACAATCACCCCTGAGCCAAGCAGATACAGCAGACTGAAAATAAGCCCCACTAAAAAAACTCAAGGAGGGGTTACCAAGGTCTACCCCAGCACATACTAGTTTATCCTCTTCATATTATTCCTTCCCATGACTTTTCCTAAATCTGACTCCCTCCCCACCAGGGGCCTTTGGTTGGCCCTTGGACTTACCTCTCTTTGCTGTGTTTACTGCCCCACTCGAACTTGCCAACACTCCCAGTATCAGAGCCCAAATCTGATTTGTGAAGAAAGATTCCCAGCCGTGTCTTGAACTCTTTGGCTCTGGAAGACAAAGAAGGCACCTGTAAGGAGTCTCTATTCACTCAGCCAGCGCTGAGAGGCTTATGGGATCCCAGGAAATCCCAAGCTAGCACCACCCAAAGTCCAGTCTCAGGGATTCCAGAGAACCCTTGGCTGTTCCTAACCCAAACTTCGCTCTCTCATCACTATCATCAACCCAGCAACAGGGAAAACAACCTTTAAGTGGCACCCAGGTAGGTCTTATACTTTCTCATCTGGGTTTTACATTATTGCAGATACATGCTTTTCCTCACTTAAGTCACACTGATCTATCTTTGTGCTTGTTGATTAGCAGAAGACAGCTCAGTCCCTCTGGGATTGTCAGTATGTCTGGAACTGTGTGGAAACTGATTGCTCCTTCACCTCTGCCCTTTTCTTACCAGGCACAAGCCCCAGTAAGGACTGGAGACTGCTGAGTAGCATCTTGGAAAGTGGGGACATGCTCTTCCATTGGCCTGAGAAGCATCTCCCTGCCTTCCCAGGAATGAGTCCTGGTAGTGCAGTGGTTAAAGCACACAGCTACTAACCAAAAGGTCAGCGCCCCCACCCCCAGGAGAACGATGTGGAAGTCTGTTTCAGTAAATATTTACAGTCTTGGAAAACCTATAGGGTCCCTATGAGTTGGTATTTTCTCCACTGGCAGTGAGTTTGGGGCTTTCCAGGGGCAAAGGAGCAAAGGAGGCTATAAGCTAGCTCTGGGCTGTGGAGTGAAAACCAGATACTTAAGAAATTGGGCAAAGTTAAGTTCTGCCAACGTGGTCTTCCTGCAGTTGGGTCTTTAGCAGGTCCTGAGGACTGCTGCTTGTCAGAGGATGGAGAATGGCAGCAAAGAATGGCCTCTGCTTTGCTGCTTCTCCTGGCCTGTCGCTTCTCTTAGCCTCAAGGGAACCATCGGAGTAGGCTACATCAAATTAGCCGCTTCCTCTTGTCTCCCCACTTGAGTCACTAGCGCCCCACTTTCCTGTCCACCCAAGTCCCCAAGGCTGCGCTGCCCTTTCACTCCCTAGAGTTGGAGAGACTTGAACTTCTTCCACTAGGCAGATATCACGCTCCACGGGGCAAGCTCTTCTTACCTCTCCAGGCAAGTGGTGGGGAAGGCGGAAAGGGTCCGGCACATGGCTGTGGGCGCAGGGCAGTACGTCGTAGGGAGAATGGTGGCTGACACTGAGAGAGTTGGGCGGCGAGAAGCGGCGCAGGGTGCTCTCCTATGCGGGTTTGGGTTTAACCGGCTGGATGCCTGGAGTCTGTGCTGCACCGACTTTTATTCCCTCTGGGGAGACGGGGGCGGGGCCACGCGCTTCTGACCAATTGGAGCGAGGGGCTGGACACTGCGAGGCGGGGAGGGGGCCGGTTGGACACCCCAAGCAACTGTGGAGCTGGGGCTGCAAGGTGTCTGCCGTCTCGCACTCACAACCCCAAGCTGGAGGCTGTGCCACCAGGACTGCCCCTCCTCCGGGTGGAGGAGGGAGAGGCGACAGACAAATAACCGGAGATGAGAAGCGCGGGCACAGTTTAGAAGGAAACATACACACACACATAAACCCACAGACATCTAGCAATATCAGGAAACCAAGTCAGCCGTGTCAAGAGAGTTTGCATGGGGGTGGCGGGCCGGGAAGACACAAAAGGTGTCAGTCACAGGAAAGTCTGAGTCTGCACAGTACTGAAAGTCAGGGGCACAGCGTCTAACATGGGCAAGATAGCATCATGATTATACTCATAAATACCACTTACTATGCTCCTACCCCGTGGGCAAGGTGCTAAGCACTTTATCGTCATCATCACCTCCGTTTTACAGATGACACTGAAGATTATAGAGACTGCCCAAGTTCACAGAACTGGAAATAACCAACATCTGGGGAGGAGGTGGGTACATTATCGAGCACCTGCTCAGCACTTTTACCAAGACTAATGGGGGTTAAATAACTTCCCCAAAGTTACACAATTAGGAAGTATTGGCACCAGAATTAAAATCTAAATTTACCTTATTTTTTCCACCACTAGAGAGAGAGAGAGAGAGAGAGAAATCTCACATCTCTGTAACTGGGAAATGATCCTGGGCTTAGGCATTTGCTAGCTCAATGTCCCCATCTCTGACATAAGGTAATAAATGCCTTGCCTCTCTCTTCACCTCATCTTTCCCATAAAGACTACAGCCTCTTCACGGCCCAGTGGTCCCCAAAGGAACTGTTTTTAAGAGGCTACATGGACAATTAAAAAGTATGTGATCTAGAGCTCCATCTTGGGGTTTCAAATCATGGCTCCACCACTTACTGATGGGAAATCATGAGCAACTTTCTTAACCTTTGCCGCCCTGGTTTCCTCATCTCTAAGACAGGAACCATGATATTATTCCATAAGGTTGTTGTGAAGATTAAACAAGTTAATGCATATGTCTTAGTTTTGAATTCCCTGGGAAATAGACTCTGAAGCAGAGACTTGCACACAGGAGATTTACTGAGTGAGTTCTCCAGAACAACACCTGTGAGGGAGTGAGAGAAGTTAACTTGAACTCCATGCCATTGCAACAAAGACTGCAGCTGGTCCCATGGGGTCCTCTGAAACTAGGAGAGCCTGTTGGGCCCATCGAGGCAAACAAAGGAGCAGGCCATGTACCACCACATCGACCAGTCATTGCATGCAATTGCCCCAGAAGATGGCCTAACGTAAGCAAGACGGTGCCCTTCTGCCACAGGCAATTCCACTATATGAGCATACAACAGACAACACTCCTGATGGCTAGAGCCTGGGGACTGAAAGAGGCACTAGGTGGCATCCCACAGCATCCACAACATGTAAGGAGCTTAGAACAGTGCTCAACATGTAAGACAGCACTTAATAAATGTTACCTTCCATTTTACTTCATAGGGATACAAGGATGGCAAGACAATAAGAAATAGTGGTGTTTTTGTGCATGTTGGAATGTAAGTGTTTATTTCCTAAAGGGCACTACAAATTGCCACTTCTCCACAAAGCCCACTCTATTTTCTTCGATGTAAAGGGTCAGCAAGAGATGGGGAAAAGGGGCAGAAGAGGTTGCCCCACCAACGAGAGGTCAATGAGAAAGGTGACTGAGAAAAGCAGGTAAGGGAATGAAAGGGCTTCCTTTGTCAAATCAGATTCCTTTGTTAAGCCAGGGCCTGCAGAAGGTGACCCAGTTACTCAAAAGCATAATGCACCCTTAAGAGCCAGATCCACAATCCTTCCCAAGCCTCTGGGTGGGTTAGTAGAGCCCAGAGTCAGGTCCAGCAGAGGCTCCACACGTCAGCAGTTCCATGTCAGACAGCAGCATCCCTCCCTCACTCCCGTCCTCCCAACCTAGACTCTTGTTCTTTCTTTCTCATAAATCCAAGCCTGGGTTGGTAGGGGCGGGGAGATGGCCATGGGAAGGGAGTGGGGAGATGATATGTAGGCAGGCAGTTGTTGTTAGCACACTTTGACCATTCTACGGAGTCACCTTCTTCATCCCCACCAGCAAGACGTTCTGCTGGAAGTGGCGGGTTGTTGTTTCACCTGGTGCTGCAACATGCCCCAGGCATCCTTTTAGAATACAGGTGCCATATGGGGATGTGGTGTCATCTGTGGGACAACTTTTCTACATGCAACAAAAAAATGAGTTAATGAAAGATCACACCCATGCCCTTGTCCTCAGTAACACCATGTGCCAACCAGCCCAGGCATGGCCACATGAGAACAACAATTGATCATGAGGGGAACCCACTAAGGCTTCCTGAAACCTTCCCATCCTCTCTGCATCCCTATGAATAGGTCAGAGGAGTTTTTCATTTCTATTTTGGAGACAACAAACCAGCATGCCTAAGGTGCACTAGAACAGCTGAGACCTCCACCAGATCCCCATATTCCAGAGCTAGTACTTTCTCCCACTGGACAAAGAAAGCAAAAGAGACAAAGGGATTAACAAACAGGTGTGCAGACAAGCAAATCCAAAAGCACAAAGCTCTCTGCTCAGATGAAGAGCCCTCTCCGAGTTCAACCTGCCTCCAGGTTACCATGGTTACCCCTTCAGTTTCCAGGCAGAAACTTTTTGAAGTTCACAATGTATCCCAAATTCTCTTCCCAGCAGGGCAGTTGGTATCTGCAATTTCAGTAATGTAGGATGACTCGACAGTTGCTGTAAATCCAGAGAGTAGCCCACCTGCAAATTGCAAACCAGCTTTGATAATGTCTAATCTCATTTTTTGTCCAGTGCACCCAGTGCAGTTGCACTCTCTTTAATGCAGGAAGTGGGGATATAGTTCTGTGGCCCCAGTCACCTGAGGTCACCAATCCAGGCAAAGCTTAGGTCAGGATTAAACATCACACAGTGTTCTGGCCTTCCATCTCCCCCAGCTCTCTTTGGCCTCCAGTATCACACCTTTCACCCAGGCTGCAGTCTGGCCAGGATCTTTGCAGAAAATGGCTAGGAAAAATGAACAGTTTCTTGAATTCTGATTTAGCACAGCTGACCCTCACAGTGGTCTGGATCCTACAAACTCAATCATTAATCTACCACTAAATATTTATTAAGCATTTACTATGTTCCTAAATCGGTGAGGAGAAACGGTTTTTGAGATTCTTCCTTGCCTTAGAGGACCTTATAATCTACCTGAGGACATAGATTTAACATTTTAACATGAGGGGAGGGAGGATGTGAAAGGATATTATTGCCTGGAGCTGCAACACATGTCCAGGGAAGGGAGAGTTCAGAGGATTGAAAATGTTGATAAAACAAGTGAAAGGGGATTTATCAGCCATGGAAGACAGTAAAATTTAGATGTCCATGTAGGAGAGAGCATGCTGCAAATGGAAGAAACCAGTGGGAAAACCTGTTATGGTTGGGTGCAAAGATGTTCATTTAGGGCAGGAAGATTCAGGAATTCCTAAAATGCTGGTGGAGATGTTTACACTTAAGGGGTGCACAATTGGATGCTATTGCTGGTATCCCAGTTACCAGTTGCCATCAAGTCGATTCTGACTCATAGTGACTACATGTGTGTCAGAGTAGAACTACATACGCTCCACAAGGTTTTCAATGGTTGACATTTTTGGAGGTGAATCACCAGGCCTTTCTCTCAAGGTGCGTCTCTGGATGGACTCAAACTGCCAAACTTTCAGTTAGCAGATGAGCATTGCAACAGTTTGCATTACCCAGAACCTTCTACATCTGGTTTAAGAGCATAAAAACAGCAGGGGCCAAACTGATTCTGAGGCCACTGGATGAGGAGGCAGAAGTCATCACCAGCAGACATGAACTAGGCGGTCCCTGGAGAATGTTCCATCCTAGGTCAAAGCAAAAACTATAGGCTCCCTCCCCACCTGGGTAGAGAAAGTTGACAGAGTTCAGCTTAGGTACAGAAAGATGACTGCTTCGCCTTGATTATTCTCTAAGGCACTGGGTGCAGCTCACTCTGGCAGCTGTATTATTCCTCTCTGCCTTCTCCTTCTCTTCCTTCCCTCCCTCTTAGGGAAAATTCTGGGCAGAGTTCTGAGGGGATGGAATTATGGGAGGCCTGTTGCTCCTTACCTAATCTGCCAATGGACACTTACCTCAAGGTGGGGCAGTCTCAGCCACTTAGAGATGAGGCTTAAACCCTTCAGTGGTACCCATAACTTAAAGGATGACATCAGACTCCTCTGTATAGCATATAAGGTTCTAACTACCTGCTCTCGTGTTCCTTCACTTAAACCCTAAAATCCAGCCCAACTCAGCAGTTAGCAGGTTACACAGATGCCATGATGCCTTATACCCACAAAACCCTGAGCATGAGATACTGGAAGGTTCCTACCCTCCCTTTACTGCTCATTTGTTTTGTTTTGGTTTTAGTAGTTTTAATAAACTAATTTTATTGAGATTTAATTTCCATATTTAAAAATGCACAGATCTTAAGTGTACAGCTCAATGAGACTCATGTGACCAATACACTCACGTGATCAATACCCAACCAAGTTATAGAACACTTCCATCACCTTATATAGAGAGCCCTCATGCTCCTTTCCTGCCAACCCTTCCCATGAGAAACAACTATTATTCTAAATTCCATAACTGTAGATCACTGTTAACTTTTCTTGACTTTTTAACTTATTTTTGCTCTCATGCCTTCTCTTCTTCCACACCTTCTCTAATTCCCTCCACTCCACTCTGCCCCTAAGCAGAGGTAACCAGGATTTTCTCTGAGCTTTCCCTGTGCCTTGTCCACACCTCAGTTGACCTCTAAAACCAAACCAAACTCACTGCCATCGAGCGGAGCCTGACTCATAACAACCCCTCCTTAGGTTTCCAAGATGGTATCACTACGGAAGTAGATTGTCCAACCTTCCTTCCGAGGAGTGCCTGGTGGGTTTGAACTGCCAGCCTTCTGGTTAGCAGTCAAGTGCCTTAGTCACTACGCCATTACTTTCTGCTTCCTCTGCGAGCTCTTGGAGGGAAGGAACCGTTATCTTGGTCATCAGCTTACTTTCAGCCTCTAGCACCATATGTATGTTCAGTGTATGCTTATTAAATGTGGGTTGGGTAGATGGCTTATGTTTCAACTCAAACAACAGTAGCTAACAGTCATTGAGCACTTCCTGTGTGCCAGGCTCTGGTTTGTGTGCTTTCTCCTGAATTATCTCTTTTAATCCTCACAATCACCCCCTAGGTAGATGGCACTTTATTGCCCTTGTTTTACATTTGAGTAAACTGCAGTAGAAATACACTAAGTAACTTGCCTAAGGTTACACCACTGGGATTTGATCTCAGGTAGTCTAACTGCAGACCCTGTGTTCCTAAGGATACACCAAATGAACCTACTGGGTGATGATTTCTAGATCTCAGAATTAGCTCATTTTGAGAATAAAACACATCCTTAGGGCATGAAGGCGGGACCCGTCGACTCATCCTCTGTCTTCTGTGATTCTCTGTCCCTGTATCCTTTCTCTATTCCTCTTCTTACTCACTTCATTCCTCTCTCCCCATTCATATTTTCCACTTTTTGTCTGTGCCCTTTTCTGTCTGTATCATCATCAGCTCTGGATTTTTCTGCTTCTTAACTTCCCAGTCCCTTGTGTATGCACTTCCCGTGCATGACTATAATGAGCCCCATAGTTAACATCAGGCATTTGTTATCTTTGCAGGAATATCCCCAGTTTAGCTTTGCTTTCCCCTGTGAACCTTTCCAGCCCGAGCTCATTCCCCTTTGCTCATGGATGGCTCAGTTCCCACATGGAAGGGAGCCCAGAGACCACTTTTAGGAATCCAAATCTTCAGTTCCAAAGACTTTGGAATGTGTTAGGCTCAAGGGACCTCTGTTCTTTCCTATCCTCCTGGGACCCTGACTGCTGGTAGATGAGCCTGCCCCTCTGGTACCTATGCTTTCTTGACTCATGGATGCTGGCTATTCACAGGGCCTGTGTTTGATGTTTATAGTCTGATGCATGCAGGCTGGCCTGCCTAGCTGTGAAGATCTGCTTTACCCACACCCTAACCAACTCTTGACTGCCTCCAAAACCCCAAAACCAAAGTCATTGCCATCAAGTTGATCTTGACTCATAGCAACTCTATTATCACAGAGTAGAACTCTCCACAGGGTTTCCAAGGCTGTCATCTTCATGGGAGCAGATCACCAGGTCTTTTCTCCCATGGAGGTGCTGGTGGGTTTGAACCACTGGCCTTTCAGTGACTAGCCAAGTGCTTAACCATTACGTCATCAGGGCTCCTTCCACTGCTTCCAGACTCCTGAATTCTCCATGACTGTCAGTGCCCACATTCTTCCCCACAGCATGCCTGTCCCTCGCCTCTCCCCTGGCTCCACTTTGAGCTGCCTTAGCTCCCACCTGCAGATGGTAACACCCCAGATGAAGCACCCATGCCTCATCTGGATACATTCCCTAATGTACCAACTAAATCAATGGTGATAGGTAGGTCCCACCTCACCCTGATACGTTTGATTCCCAAACAGGAGAATTACCCAAGAACCCTGAGTTTCTAAACATCTTCCTCTTCCTCACCCTACTCCCCGCCCCCTCTTCACCTTTGTCACGAATGTCATTTTTCTGGGAGCATCTCACTTCCATTCCCTAAGACTGAAGAACAAAATTTGCCAAAATCTGTTTTTTTCTCATTTCATGATTTTCCAAGGCCCTGAGAAGCTGCTTAGGATGAATGATTAAAAGGAAAGAATGAGAACCTGGGATTCATGAATGACTGAAAGATGCTTACATTTCCAATTCCCTATTCCTTTCAGATTGAGGGTTTTCTTTTATTTCAGAACTGCAAAATCAGGCAGGTTCTGCTGCCCAGAGTACACCTCTGTCTCCAGGCAGGAAACAAGCCCAGTCTAAGAGATGCCCCCACCCCACCCAGTGCAGGAGTAGAAAAGAAATTCTGACCAGTTCACTCCCCTACCTTATTCTCCAATGAGGACTACAGCCAGCCTGTAATATTTGTGAATGAGGAGAAAGAAGCACTGGGTTTCTGAGAAGATATTGCAGATGGCCTATTTGTTGCGTCAAAGGGAGAGAAAGAATACTGAATAGAGTGGGGGGGAAGCATTGTTCTTACTCTCAAATTGTGTGTGGGGGTGGGGGACTGGGAAAGGAAAGACCCTCACAGAGGGCATCCTCTATGAGTAGCTGTTTAAACCTCTTCAAATCCCAGCCCACGCACCTTCATTTCTTGGGAGCCCTCAGCAAGTCAGACTCCTTGAATCCAAAGACACTCCAGTGTGCTCTCCTCCAGTGTGCCCAGAGGCTGCCTTTAAGATGTGAGTGCTCACTTGGGCAGATCCAGGGAGGCCTAGAACGCCAAACCCTAGTGCCTAGCACAATGTCTGGTACAATACAGGTATGCTTTAGATAATGAATGAATGAATCTCATTGTATATATGGTGAGTATCTTTGGAGGGTCATCATCCACCCAGCCTCTCCAGGATCCTTAGAATGGCACACATTCTCAGCTAAACTTAACCCAGACAACTTTCTGAAAATGGGTGGACAGAGGGCCTAGATCACACAGTGAAACTTATTACTATGTATCTGCATAACACGTGGCTTGTGAGCACAGAGAAAACGAGCCAAGTCAGGGATAGTTCTAGCAGACGTCAGTGGCTCCAAAGCCCAGCTAGAGTTAGAAGCAGGGTAGCAAACATATATAATACCAGTACCAGTTCTCCCTACCCATCCCCTAGCTCTTTTGGGGGCTTTTAGTGCCATAAGCCCCCAATATACCTTGCCTTCATCTTTTGCAGAGAGGTATGTGCTGGGGAGAAGCTGCAGATCAAATCCAAGCTCTGTGTTTGGGGTAAGAAAAGATTTCCAAGGGCTTTCATTAGTTAATACCTGGCACTGCTGTGGGCCCCATTTTGGAGGAAGGGGCACTACTAGTTTGTGGGGTGCACCATGATCCAACACTGGGCTCCACCTAATGACAGCACCTGCACAGATGAGGACACAGAACACCAGTGAGGTTAACTAAACTACCCATGGTGACATCCCCAGTAAACAGAAGGGCTGGGATTGGAACATTGTTCTGCCCATCTCCCAAATCCAGGACTCTCTCAATGCCCCAACCCTTTGCTTCCAAGGAGCTCTGCCCCTGCTCAGAGGCCCTAGCTGCCACTTCTGCCATTTCTCCACTGTCCTGGTCAGGGGTGCTTACAAAGGCCACAGATGAGACAAAAGGACCCTAGGAACAGCTGGATCCAACACATGAGAGTCACATGGAGAGGGAGAGATACAAGGTCAAAGGCACAGGAGGGGCTTTTTCTATCCCCTGGAAGTTAGAGACCTATTCTCTAAGCATCCTTCTTCCCTCTCTGAATCACCTTCCCTGAACCCCCATGTCTATAGGGAAAGTGGGGTGTGGAGGTGGAGAGGCCTGATGCAGGGGCACAGAAGAAAAGCAGCTCTGTAGGAAAAAAGAGGCGGCTCGACAAAGCACCAACACTAGCTGTGAGTTCAGCGACAAGTTGTAAAGAAACGTGCTTCTCTCAATGCGCCCGCAACACCTGAGCAGAGGGAGAAACGTGGTCTGATGTGTGATCAGTTGGGAGGCTGGGGCTAACAGAGTTGGAGGAGGAGGGAAGCAGGCAGGAGGGGGAACTGGAACAGGTGGTCCTTTCACAAGCTTCTGGGCCATCAGCCCCTGACACAGCAGCTGTCCTAGAAACAGGCCCAGGTGGACAGAAGCAAGAGCACAGTGGGGGGGTGTATGGATGTTTTGCAGAGGCAGTAATGAGCCCTCTGTAATTGGCCTCACACGTCTGAGCTGGGAGACACGTGGTGCACTGTGTGACTGGGCTGGCAGGAGCCACTCCCTCTCCACCAGCCATCTGGCTGGGCTGCTCAAAGTGTGGCCACAGGGGAACCTTCTGGGTCCAAATCCCCAGGCTTCCTGAACCCCCTAGCTGCAGTACTAACAGTAATAACAGAGCTTCTAATTGGTTCATTGCAGTTGGATCCCCTGCTGTGTATTTGCATTTCTACCCCAGATATACTGAATCAGAATCTACATTTTATGTGTACTTAAGATCGGACTTGGATGCTAGTTGGAAATAGGAGTCGGAGAATGGGCCTTTTCTCATTTAATCTTCACACTAAGCTATGAAACATACTCTTACTGTCCTTGTTTTACAGATGGAGACACTGAGGCACAAATGGTTAATGGACGTGAATCCCAGCTAGGAAGAGACAGAAGGACAACACACGATTTGATACTGGGTCATCTGACTCCAGAGATTCACACTACATACTGCCTCTCCCCAGTCTTGCAAAGAGCTCTTTCCTGCCCTGGGTTCTGACACCCCCACCTCCCCAGGTCCAAGAGAATTCTATGAGATTAGTGTTTACCATCTCTCTGCCCCTGTCACTCTTCTTCAGTTCTTTGGAGAGGCCAGAGGGAGCAGAGGAAATAGATTTTCAACTTCCAAAGTGAAATTTAAAGAGGGAAAGCTCTTCCACTCTTGTCAGCTTTGACCCTGGAGTCACTCTTTTCGTCTAGAACGTTCATCTACTCTAATAATAGTTGTTGTTGTCGTTGTTTGCCGTCAAGTTGGCCCCGACTCATAGCGACCTCTCCTTGGGTTTCTGAGGCGGTATCATTACGGAAGTAGATTGCCCAAACTTCCTTCCGACGAGTAGCTGGTGGGTTTGAACCACCAGCCTTCTGGTTAGCAGTCAAGTGCCTTAGGCATTATGCTACCAGAGCTCCCCTAATAATGGTATTAGCCATTTATTCAGCTCCTACTACATCCTGGCTCTGAGTTCAGAATTTTACCCTTACCAGTTCATTTAATATTTACCAGAGACCTGCCAGTGGGCACAATCTGTCTCTGCTCCCAACTCTGTGGCTGCTACTCTTTATTTTCTAGCTATCCACTAGACACAGGTGCTACCCAGAATATGGCCTAGACCCTCTTCTCTTCTCATACTACAGCCTCTGCCCGAGTAAGATCACCTGTTATTGCTTCAACTACTGTCTGTGTGCCGATGAGCACCCAAACCTAAATCTCTGACCCTTACTAGTTTTCTCGACCCAAGAAAGGTTGGGCAATCTATTTCCCTAGTGATACTGCCTCAGAAAACCAAGGAGGGGTCATTATGAGTCAGATCCAACTTGATGGCAGTGGATATGGCCAACATATTAGGTGTCTTCATGCTTAATTTGTTCAATAGTAACTCATTGTCTTCTATACATCACCACACCAGACTAGATTAATAGCATCACCATTTATTCAGTTGTTTTTGAAAGGAATGTCACTCGCCATCAATGACCCCTCATTCCCTGCCACCTAATTCCAATCAGCATCCCAGTCCTATTTACTCCATTCTGATGTCTAGAGTTTTTCCCTTCCACCCACAAAATCCTTGCCCTCACCTTCTCACATTCTATTCCATCTTCTCCATCGTACCTGTCTCTTACTCTGGTGCCAGATGAAGAAGTGTCAGAACATGTCACCCCCTTCTTTCAAAGCCTCCAGAACTTCCCACCTAAACCAGGATCATAGTGAAATGCCTCATTAGGGTATTCGAAATCTATCATCCTCTGGTTCCTATCTGTTGCTCCAGCCTTTCCTTCCACAGGCTCCTCATTCCCCTTCAGCTCTGGTCACTCTCAACAACCTTTTCCCCAAATACTCCATGCTACTACCCTTCCCTTTTTTTTTTTAATAGACTTTATTTTTCAGAACAAATTTAGATTTGCAGAAAGTACAGAATGTTTCCAAATACTCCCCCTCACCCCTGCACACAGTTTTCCCTATTATTAACATTTGACATCAGTGTAACAGATTTGTTACAATTGATGAACTAATATTGATATGTTATTACTAACCAAAGTCCATAGTGTACATTAGGGTTTTCTGTTTATATGGAAGAGTTCAATGTATTTTTTTACAAGTGGGTAATTTCACGTAGTCACATTATAGTATCAGACAGAAGAGTTTCACTGCCCTAAAAATGGCCTGTGCTCATGTATTCACTTTCCCCATCCCCCCACAGAACCCCCTTTACTCTCTCTGTAGTTTTGCCTTTTCTATCTGGGCTAGAAATGCAAATACTCTTCTTCTGCCTTTCCCAGAATGCCATATAGTTAGAATCATACAGTTTGTTGCTTTTTCAGACCGGCTTCTTTCACTTAACAGTATGCATTTAGTCTTTTTGTGACTTGAGAGCTCATTTCTCTTTATTAACGAACAATTCCATTTGTGGATGTAGCACAGTTTGTTTATCCATTCACCTATTAAGGGACATCTTGATCGCTTCCAGTTTGGGGCAATTATGAAAAAAGCATCTATAAACAATCGTGTGTGTGTTTATAAGGATATTCATTTTCAACTCATTTCAGTAAATACCTAGAGCTATATTACAAGGTAAATCTATGTTTAGCATTGTAAGAAACTGCCAGACTGTCTCCCAAAGTGGCTATAGCATTTTGAATTCCCACTGTCAATGAATGAGAGTTCCTGTTGCTCCATATTTTTACCAGCATTTGGTGTTGTCAGTGTTTGGGATTTTAATCATTTTAATAGATACGTAGTGATATCTCATAGGATGTTGAGCATCTGGGTCATATGCTTATTTATCATCTGTATTATCTTCTTTAGTGAGGTATCTATTCAGATCTTTCTCCTATTTTGTAATTTTTTTTAATTGTTGAGTTTTAACAATTCTTTGTAAATGTTGGAGACAAAACATTTATCATATATAAGTTTTACAAGTATTTTCTCTCAGTCTGTGGCTTATCTTTTCATTGTCTTAAACCCATTTGCCTTTGTATACATTGTTACCAATAGATAGAATGATCTTCCTCCTGTTTATCCAAGACACACGAAAGATTCTCTTTTTTGAATGTTCTTACTTAGAAGACACACTGTTTACGAGTGAATATTATGACAACCCATACTTCCTTTCAAATGATTCAGCCATACATCTCTATATATGTGTATATATATGTCTATATACCTATATCTACATATTGAGAGTGATAAAACCAATATAGTAAATACTGAAAATAGTTGAATCTATGTGGTGTTCATTGTAATCATCTTTCAGATTTTCTTTAAGCTTGAAAAGTTTCATAATAAAAAGTTGGGGAAAAGTCACTTCCTCTGTGAATGTTTCCTCATTGCCCCCTGACAAACTGAATTAAACTTTTCTTTGTGTTTCCGTATCACTGTATATTTGCCCCAATATATAACTTCACCATATTTTAGGATAATTATATATGTAACAATGTTCTCTTCCATAGACTGTGAACCTGCAAAACCACGTCAGTAGCTGTACTCAGTAGGCACTTAATAACCGTTTCTTTGTATAAATGAATGTCCTCTCTCGTGTGACCGTGCTTGATGATCAATAAGCCACAGGGACAGGAAGTCACTGGAGTTCCCACACACCAGCCCTAATGCTTTACTCTGCAAACCACTGTCCTTGTCAGCATGGGAAAGGCCCTAGGGTATGAGGAAGAAAATAAATGGCTGTTTACTGAATGACAGAACATTGTCTAAAGTTGTGATGTCTAGCCTCTGTGACTGGTTGTGATTAACTAGCAGTGTGATCTTATGTAATCACTAACCTGTCTGTCTCAGTTTTCTCACTTGCAAACTAGGACTAGTGATGTCTGTCTTACATAACAACTGGGCAGAAAGTGTGTGAAAGTGCTCTGGGACATCTATGATGTTATACAAATATGTGGTACAGTCCTTATTCTTATTAAAATGAGCAAGATTTTGCCCTAACCCATGAAGAATTCTGAGTCACTAAGTGTTGCACTGGGGAGCTGGAGGAGGAGCTACTACCATAATAGATGGGAATTTCCTTCCACCCAGCTGGAATTAATAAGAGCCTGTGGCCTGGCCTCATCGTCTCCCACCCCCGCTTTCCCTTTCCTCTGACCAAGTGACAACTGCTGGGAAACAGGCAGGACCTGAGGCTTGGGAGTCTTAAAATAGAGCACCGAAATATCTGTGGTCACAAGCCTGGGCCAGGTTGCACCATCCAGTTTGTGCGCACAAACACAAACGCTTGGCTCATGTGGCCGCCAGCCGCATTCCTTCCAGAGAAAAGCAGTCCTCCAGGAATGTGGTGTTTTTGTTGGCTGCCCAGCCCCAGCCCCTTCAGGATGAGATGCTATGCCCTGATGTTCCTTTGTCCTCTGAGGCCTAGGGCTTCCTCAAGGCACAACAGTTCCTGGAAGCAGTGGCAGCCCCCCAACAAAAACAGAGAAGTTGGGAGTCAGGGTTCCATGACTCAATGGCTTCAGAGAAGCTAAACTTCTCAGGCTGAGGGCCTGAGTTTGAGATGTTTATATAACAACACTTGTAGAGGCACAGTATGCTCTAGACTGGAGGGCCAGGGAGACTGGATCTTGAGTTCAGGCACTCTAAACCAAAACCAGACTCATTGCAGTTGAGTTGATTCGACTCATAGTGACCCCTCTTTGGGTTTCCAAGGTGGTATCTCTACGGAAGTAGATTGTCCAGTCTTCCCTCGGAAGAGTGGCTCATGGGTTTGAACCGCCAGCCTTCTGGTTAGCAGTCAAACACCTTAGGCACTGAACCACCAGAGCTCCTTCAGTGACTCTACAGACCCCGAATTCTAACGTGTTAAGCTTTTAGCCTGACCCTAGGGAAAGGGTCACTCCAGGGTTTGGAGGTTGAGGTAATGGAACAAAGATTTTTTTTTCTTTTATTGTGGTGAAAACATACACACCAAGACATTCACCAACATAAAAACTTCCACATTTATAGCTTAGGGACATTGATGACATTTTTAATAATTTTAATTGATGACGAGTAATTTTAAGTCTTGAAAACAGCTATTATTCTCATCTGAATTTCTCCCAAGTTTGCTTATTCATAACTAAAGTTGTGATGTCTAGCCTCTGTGGCTGGTTCTGTGATTGACTACCAGTGTGATCTTGTGTAATCACTAACCTCTCTGTGCCTCAGTTTTCTCACTTTCAAACTAGGGCTAGTAATATCTGTCTTACATACCAACTAGGCGGAAAGTGTGTGGTAGGTGGTAGGTGCTCTCCAGGTTCATTAATTTGTTTCATTCTTGTCACAACTGTATAAATGAACTGTTATTATTGCTACTTTACTGGTGGGGAAACTGAGACACAGGGAGGTCTGCTATCTCACAGTGGGCAGAGCTAGAACTCTAACTCAGCCCATCTATCTCCAGCATCCCAGGGCATAACCACGACACTTCACCAAGCAATTTCTAGGAGCCAAGAGACAGGATGCCAGATGAGGCTTCTCTGGTAGTTTACACTCTGCAGAGAAAACAGATTATAAAAAAGTACCAAACCATGAGTAGCAACTGGGATCTTAAAAGCTTGCAAGCGGCCACCTAGATGCAATAATGGGTCTCTCCTCACCCAGAGCAAAGAAGAATGAAGAAAACCAAAGATGTATGGAAACAATTAGTCCAAGGGACTGTACATCATGTGATCCTCTGCCTATATGATCATGAGACCAGAAGAACTAGATGGTGCCCAGCTACCACTGTCAACCACTTGGAGGGGGATCTGTGTAGGAAATCCTGGATAGAGTAGAAGAACAATGTGGAACAAAACTCAAAATCATTTGGGAAAAAAAAAAAAAAGGGACCTGGCCTGATAGAGCCTGGTGAAACCCCTGAGACTATGGCCCCTAGCTCTTCAGGTCTGGAATTAAACCCACTCCTGTGGCTTCCAGACAAACAAAAGACAGGCATATGAGCTGAACATTTACATTAGGTAGATATGCTCCTTGGAGAGAACAGTCATGGGAGAACAGAAGGGCTCTTTATGCATGTTGTTGTTGTTGTTATGTGCCGTCAAGTCGGCCCCGACTCATAGCGACCCCTCCTTGGGTTTCCGAGGCAGTATCACTACGGAAGTAGGATTGCCCAACCTTCCTTCCGAGGAGTGGCTGGTGGGTTTGAAACGCCAGCCTTCTGGTTAGCAGTCAAGTGCTTTTAGCCACTATGCTACCAGAGCTCCCTCTTTATGCATAGGGAGACAGTTTAGGGGGCAGGAGTGCATGGGAGGAAAGGATACAGGAAAGAGATAACTATGGGGAGGAAGTGGGAAGAGAGCTGTTGCACTGTGGGAAACTGCAGTCAATGTTGTGAGACTAAGTATATGTCAACTGCTATATGGAAAATGAATTTCCTCTGTAAACTTTCACCCAAATAACAATAAAATTTTTTTTTAAAAAAAGTACCAAACCAAACAAACTCAGAGTCACTGAGTCAATTCCAACTTATAGTGACCCTAAGAACTGTCACATAGGGTTTCCAAGGCTGTGATCTTTACTGAAGTAGACTGCCACATCTTTTGCCCAAAGACCAGCTGGTGGGTTTGAACTGATGACCTCTCGGTTAGCAGCCAAGTAGTTAACCACTGCACCACCAGAGTTCCTTGAACAAGTACCAGATTGGTAAAAGAGTTCCCAATAGTGATTAGCACAATAAAGGAAACAGAAAGTAAATAGGAAAACTCCTTAAAGTAAGATGGTTTCAGGAGGTAGACGATCAAGTTTGTGTTGCTGAGAACAAAAATTGACTTCCTCTGACTCAAAGGTGTCTGAGATAGCCCACAGAATTTTCAAGAAGTCTCAGAAAACAGACAAGAACAAAGGAAGGCTCACAGCCAAAAAGCCCCGCTGCGAAAGCAGTCTGATGAGGACCCAACACGTGTCACAGATGCAGGGGAGCCTCCCCCACAACCAACACCGGAATGGCCCACACACCCCCACTGGCTCTGCTGCACTGAAAACCCAGTGCCAGGGCCTGGGCCACTACTGGCCCAAGAGTGGATCCTCCACCATCCTATGCTTTGCATCACCAGTTCCTGATTCAAAGTCCCAGGGGGGTGAACCTAACTGTCACCCTGCTGCTTCTGACTCAAAGCTCTGGGGTGTGTTGGGTAGGCACAGGCAGCAAGCAGCTGGCACTAGTGTTGGTTCCTCTGAGTATGCAGACTTGAATTTAGCGGCAGGTCAGACAGGCGGGGTGGGGATGGTGGGGGATGAGTTAGGGTGGAGGGGGAGGGGCCAGCAATTAGCCACCCTTTTACTCTTTATTGAAGCTTCTCCTGTTTGCCTGATGCAACCTCTCTCTTTTCCACTAATGGAATTTCAGTGTAACTCTCTTCCAATAAAAATAATAGCTGCTAATTTTGAATGTCTACTACATGGGTTGTTATGACTCAGAGTCAACTTGAGCAATGGGTTTGGCTTTTTACTGCATACAAGGAAACCCTGGGTGCTGCAAACAGTTAACGTGCTCAGCTGCTAACCAAGGTTGGAGGTCTGAGTCTACCCAGAG
The DNA here is from genome assembly GCF_000298275.1 of Orycteropus afer afer. Lineage (NCBI taxonomy): Eukaryota > Metazoa > Chordata > Mammalia > Tubulidentata > Orycteropodidae > Orycteropus > Orycteropus afer. Next base: position 10,578,256 of record NW_006921630.1, read on the forward strand.
GCACATCAAAAGAAAGGCCTGGCATTCAACTTCCGAAAAATCAACCACTGAAAACCCTATGGAGCAGAGTGTCAGAATTAACTCAACTGCAATTGGTTTTACTAGTTTACTACGTATATGCAAATCCCACATAGACATCATCTCTAAGGCTTACTATCCCTTTGCAAGGTAGTTAGTTAATTGTGGTTATTGGCCATTGAGTCACTTCTGACTCATCTCAACTCCAGGTGTTACAAAGTAGAACTGCACCATAGCTTTTTTTTTTTTTTTTTTACTGTAATCTCTGGAAGCAGATTACCAGGCCTTTTCTTCCACAGTACTATTGGGTGGGTTTGAATTGACAAACTTTAGGTTAGTAGTGGAGTGCAAACCATTTACTCTCTCAGATGCAGAATCTAAGACTTAGAAAGTTTAGGAATCTTCCCCAGGCTCTCCCAACCTGGAGTGGCAGACTCGAAACTTAAACACAGGTCTGTTGCTCTCTCAGGAGCACACACTGTCTCCCAAGCACATTGATGACAAAGGCAGGCAAACTGTCAGCACAGAAGTGATCCCCACTCCAGAATCCTGACCCTGATACATCAGAGGAGGGGATAGTAAACTCCATCTGGATTTAGGAACACAGCCTTTAAAGCCCCTTACCCTGCCATCACCCTTGCTAAGCCACCTCCTGATAACCCAGAAGACTGTCCCAGTCTTCCAGATCAATGAAAAATGGGTGAGGCCATTTGATAGGATCTCCAGTTCCTTCTTTGACAAGAGCCACCACCCACTGCCATTGAGTCAATGCCAACTCATAGTGACCCTATAGGATAAGGTAGAACTGCCCCCATAGGATTTTCAAGGCTGTAACTCTTTATGGAAGCATACTGCCTCATCTTTCTCCCACAGTGGGGCTGGTGGGTTCAAATCTCTGACCTTTAGGTTAGCAGTCAAATGCTTTAACCATTGAGCCACCAGAGTTCTTTTTGTCAAGGCGGACCCCCTCCAAACCTACTAAGCCTTAGCCCATGAGGCCTCCATGAAGCACCTCTATGGTTTTACATCTCTGGGTTTTCGTAGTCATAGGCAGAACGCAATTTACACAAACTGTATATGGTCCCCAAAGCAGCATGTGAGCTGCATTTTTATAAATTAATTCCATATACCTATTAGTTTATATCATCATTTCAGAAATTGTCTTTAATCCCCAACTGTTCTTCAGCTCTCACTGACAACTGGGCACTTCAGCTTAAAGTTCCAGGGCCCCCTCCCTTCTCTAGTCTTCTTGGCAAGCAAAGATCTATAAGCCAATATTTAAATGTAGTAGGGAAGTTCACCATTAATGGACTCCCAAGGCGGAGCATTTTATAAAGTGAAAAAATCAATGCTTGATAAGAAAGACCACCCCCTAAGGCATTTGTACTGTGAATTGGATGTTTTTCTTCTTCTTCATTTTTATTAATCAGGTTGCATGTATGTACTTGTTGTTGTTACTTGCTGTGGAGTTGATTCCAGCGGTTGGCAACCGCGTGTGTGCAGTGTAAGACTGCTCTATAGGATTTTCTGTGACCTCTCAGAAGCAGATCAACAGGCTTGTTTTCTGAGGCACCTGTGGGTAGGTTTGAGCCACCAACCTTTCAGATAGTAGTCGAGCGTTTAACGTCTTGTGCTACACAGGGGCTCCTTTGTATATACTTAAACTCATTGCCATTGAGTCGTTTCCAAGCCTGGTTTTCTGAGGCAGTATCTCTACAGAAGTAGACTGCCCAATCTTCCTTTTGAGGAGTGGCTGGTGGGTTTGAACCACCAGCTTTCTGGTTAGCAGTCAAATGCCTTAGGCACTACGCCATCAGAGTGGTCTAGTCATAAACCAACTCTTTGGAATTGTAATTTGGTCTGAGAGGATGGAGAGAAAAAGAGAAAGGCAGGGAAAATGTCTATGAATGCCTGGACCTTTCTTTACTGGTTCATCATAGACCACCCAGCCAGTCTTGCAGGACTCAGTTTCTCCCTTTGTAATAACTCAAAACCAAACACATAGCCATTGAGTCAATTCCAACTCATAGTGACCCCCACTGGGCTTCCAAGGCTCTAAATCTTTATGGGACCAGACTGCCTCATGTTTCTCCCATAGACCACCAACATTTTGGCCAAATAAATGCCTTAACTGCTACACCACCAGAGCGTCTTCCCTTTGTAATATGGAGGGTAAAATCTTTTGCATATTTCATGAAGCTGTCATGAGATTTCCACGAGGATTTCTGGTGAAGGTCCTTTGAGATAAGCACAAAATATTATTAGAACACAATCTGTGTGCATCTGTTAGGGGAGCCACATCTCACCGATGGGTATGATGAAGAGCTTGCTGCCTCTGCTTGCTAAGTGCCTTCCCCTGGGCCAGGTTTCTACCTCCAGAAGTTCCAGTGCCTAAATCCTAGCAATGAGGGTTGGCACTGCATCAGTCACACTTTTCCCCAAGGCTCAAACAATAAGACAAGCAAACTGGCTATAAAAGTTGAAGAGATTCAGTCTCTGACTTCTGCTGGCAATCTGCACAGCAGTGTTTCCCCTGGCAGCAAACAGCTGCCGTGTTAGGGTGTGAATCAAACATGCGAACCTCTGGAGATTGGTCTCTCGCTTCTCTGAGACATAACTTTGTAGAATTGCTGAAAACATGGTGACACATTGCATCAGCACCAGGAGTCTCTGGGTGGTGGAGGAGAGGGGAGGACTACCTCTCACAGTGCTCAGAAGGGTACCCAGTCCCTATCCCTGCTCTCCTGATGCCTTCCTGCCCTTCCACTGTCTCTCTTTTACATCCTGCCTTTCTGCAACTATATTAGACTCTAAGAAGCAGGTAGAACCATACTGTACCTGGTACCTGTTGGGGACTATGATTCCACCTCCTGAGGTACTGGGGTTCTGCCTGGACACCACTGGGTGGAAAGTTAGCTGGAAGTGAGCTTAGTACCCCATCTGTCTTCTGATTATATGAGTCAGGAACCCAATATGTGTACACATGTACGTGTACATGTTTGCACACGCATGTGTGATTCCTAAGTTGAAAGACTAAAATCTACAGAAATGTGGGCAGTTTCAGTTGACTGCTAACCAGAAGGCTGGCGATTCAAACCCACCAGCTACTCCTTGGAAGGAAGATGGGGCAATCTACTTGCGTAGTGATACCACCTCGGACACCCAAGGAGGGGTCACTATGAGTAGGATCCGACTCCATGGCAGTGAGTTTGGTTTGGTTTTGGTGTTGGAAGGCTGGTGGTCCCCTGACAGCTTACGACTGAGATGATGCAGAGTAGCATGGTTTTTCAGCCCACTCTAATGATGGAGGAAGGCTAGGGCCAGGATTTAGAGGCTGAGGAGAGCCAGGAGCCCTTAGAAGCCTACCCAAAACTCCTATATTTTGAGTCTAGCAATTTATTTTGTCATTATCATTTGGCACACGCAGTATTAGTCTATGTACAAATGCACACATGACAGGTATCAATCTTTGGTGGACTCAGACTGCCAACCTTTTGGTTAGTAGCTGTGTTAGGCTAAGTTCTCTAGAGAAGCAACAACAGTGAAGCTAATACACACACCCAGAGAGAGAGAAAAATTTACCTCAAGGAAATAGCTCATGCAGAGGCATGTGGATCAAACATCAAGTTGGAGGCTTCTCCTGACTCCCACAGCTGCAGCGGCTCACAAACCCAAGATCCGCAAGCAATACAGCAGGTTGCTGGCTTCGGAGACTGATGAATCCAAGATCAGTAGGTAAAATGACAGACTGTTGCTTCACAGGCTGCAAAGACAACAATCCCAAAATTGGCAGGCAATAAGGCAGGCCAGTGGTTCAATTCAAATGATGATGAACCAGATGCGAGATCTCAAGCAAAAAGCCAGAGACCTTTCCCAGAGCTTTTCCATATATATTGGAAACAGGCCATACCCTGGAGGAAACTTCCTTTCAACTGATTGACTGATCATAGCAGATTCTCCTCATGGACGTGATCACATTACATCTGATCTTATTATGAGGGATAACTACATCATAACTGCTGAACCATTTAGAATCAAGGCCCAGCCAAGTTGACATACAACCTTAATTATCACAGTAGCCAAGCATTTAACCATGTATACCACCCAGGGACTCCAACCAGTTGTTGTCCAGTTGATTCCAACTTATGGTGACACCCTTCGTGTAGAATGGCGCTCCATAGGGTTTTCAGTGGCTGTGACCTTTCTGAAGCAAATTAACCTAATTTCTCACTTTGAGTACTCTGGGTGCTCATTCTGCAGACTGCTAGAGAAGCAAAGAACAAAACAAAGGAAGGAACTGGAGCTCCCTGAAGTCAAACCAAACCAAACTCACTGCCATAGCATTGATTCTGACTCATAGTGACCCCCATTGGGTTTCCAAAGCATTACATCTTTATGGAAGTAGATTGCCTGATCTTCCTTCCTCAAAGCAGCTGGTGGGTTTGAACCGCCCAACCTTCTGGTTAGTAGTCAAATACCTTAGGCATTACACCGCCAGACCTCCTTCTTCCAGAAATACTGCTCCATAAAATGGTACCAAAGTTGTGAGGTTTTATACAAATAGTGAGGTTGAGTGGTCAGCAGGGGAGCATGACCCTCTGGTCTTCAGTCTTCTGCTCTCTCAAGTTTCTGCTGAGAGCCACAGTCACTGCCTACAAGGCCCTCAGATCCAGGGGCTCTGCTGCTTCATTACTTGTTTTGATGAACAGGAACATTTTGCAAGTTTGTCTATGGGCACCTTGCCTGAGCACACCTCCCAGCCAGTCCACTGTAGGGTCTTGCTGCCTCTCCAGGGGAACCCTGAGAAGCAGTCTGGTGGTTCAGTTTGTGTGTCAACGTGGCTAGGGGCCTGGTTGAGTGGCTGGGCAGCTAGATGTAGTATTCCCCATGAGACTGGTAATCAACCTCTATGGTGGAATCTACTGTGAGCAGCTGAGTAGCTGCCTTAGGGAATGTGGTTTGCTTCCTGTATATAAGCAGAAGCCTTGGGGAATGGTCTCTAGCTTATGGCACCTTGAACCCTGCATATAGCTGTGTTGTTGTTCAGCAGCCTGACATGCTCTGCCAACCTTGGGACTTACAATGGACTTGAATTAATGGCCTGCCGTGTGGTTTGGTAACATCAAGACTGTGCCATTTTATTTGTTGACCTTGGGCTTGTTAGTCTCAGCAGCCAGTAGCTGTCTGAGTGAAGAGAAGCCTCTAGCTTCAATGGGCCGGGAGTAAGAGGCAGAGCTGAAGCCCAAGGTCCAGGGGCTTCCACACAGCACCTAGAGCCTGGCACTTTGAACTTGGACTTAAAGCCTCCAAACTGTAAGAGAATAAACTCCTGTTTGTTAAGGCCATCCCATTTGTGGTATATTCCTGTCAGAGTGGCACTAGGTAACCAGAACAAGCAGTCTCCAAGCCCCCTCTGCTGTGATAACCCAGAAGCTCTACTTATTACTTTCCGCCCTCAATCCCAGGGCGATATCTTTCTTTCTTTCTTTTTAAATTTTTATTGTGATTTGGGTGAAAGTTTACAGAGAAAATTGGTTTTCTAGGTAACAGTTCATACACATTTTATTTCGATCGTAATTCCCAGAATTTAACAGCACTCTTCCCACTTCCTCTGTGTTTACTGTGTCCATTCGTCCTTCTTTCCTATCCCTTCCTGTCGTCTGAGTTTTATCCCTGGGGAAATGTTACTGTTTTGATCTCATATGGCTGATTGTTCTAAGGAGTGCATACCTCCCTGGTATTATTGTTCACCTTATAGGCTTGTCTATTGAAGGGAAGGAATCTCTTTCCAATGGAGAGACCAAACCACTCTGGGTTTGGTCTAGCTGTTTGGTCTGGGGGGGCGGGATGCGTTGATGGTAGTAAGAAACTATCTGATAGGATTGACCATGTGGAAATTTGATTAAGCAATATTTTACAGAACATGTGGGAGGACTTGGGCTTGATAGAAAAGTAAACAAATGAAAAGTAGAGGCAATTATTAACTCGAGGTAAAAAGAGTATACAGGAATGTAATTAAATATATTACTTGGTGTAGGGTAAAGAATTTAACTCTACCCAAAGAATTTGGTCTTTATCCATGGTTCCTGAAAAATAACTCTAACCCCTTGGAAATTCTGGAGAAATTAAGGTGCTTTTGTTAGCTCTAGGCCTTCAGACCACAGCTGAAGGTTTATACTAATGAGTGACTCAGGTAGGGGCCAGCCACACCAGAATGACCACCTGTGATATTAGCTAACCTCAGGGCATGGAAGCTATGATTCAATTAATCATGTCAGAGCCCCAGTAAAGTCTCTGGACTTGGAAGCTCCGTGGACTTCCTGATTGATGAAAGATATAGATGGACAGTAATGTATCCCTTTTTGGGATGTGGAAGCTCCATGTTGAGAACAAAAATTTGTCCTGTGTTTCTCTTCAAGGAGTTATGCTAGTATAGTGGTTAAGGCATTTGACTGCTAACCAAAAGGTCGGTGGTTTGAACCCACCAGCCACTCCATGGAAGAAAGATGTGACAGTCTGCTTCCATAAAGATTTACAGCCTTGGAAACCCAATGGGTGTCGCTTTGAGTCAGAATTGACTCGATAGCAGTGAGGTTAGTTTTGGTTTTCATGTCTCTTCATTTGCATCCTTTTTGTTATATTAAAACTGTAACTATAAATATAGTGCTTTCCATGAGTTCTGAGTCTTTCTAGCAAATTATCTGACCCAAGGGAGTAGTGGTAGCCAACAAGTCAGAAATGAGGGGGCCTGGGAACTGCTGACCTTGAGGTTGGCAACCTTAAAGGTTAAAGGGAACCCCTGATTTGTAGCCTGCAGTTTAGAAGTGAGGGTATCATGGAGGTCCCCAAGCTTGCGACATGACATCTGAGGTCTTGGGCTCACTTAGCAGTCTGGAAGACTGTGCTGTTTAACTTGTGAGGTCCATCTCCAGGTGGTTAGGGTCAGAGGAGGAAGTGTTGCATGTGAGGCTGGTGTCTGAACAAAAGTGAACAGAATTGAATTGATTTAATTGACCTTTACATTTTGGTGTGAAGAATGGGATTTGATTTTTATTTTTTTTCCCCCCATTTACTTGGAGTAATGTTGTTGTTGTTAGTTGCCCTCAAGTCAATTCTAACTCATGTGACCCCAAGTGTGCAGAGTGTAAATGCCCCATAGGGTTTAATAGTTTTTCCCACTTACTTGGCTTAATAGTGAACAATACCTATGCAATGATAACAATAATGACATTGAATATAGATTTAACCAAAAATTGGGGGCTAGGAGGAGTGAGGGAACTCTGGTGGCAGAGTGCCTGTGGTAGTTAAATTTGTATGTCAACTTGGCTGGGCCTGGTTGAGTGGCTGGGCAGCTAGCTGGTGGTTGTTATTCCCCATGATGAGATGGCAGTCAACTCCATGGTGGGATCTACCACAAGCAGCTGAGTAGCTGTCTTTGGTATGTGGTGTGCTTCCTATATATAACGAGAAGCCTTGGGGATAATCTCTAGCATATGGCACACTTGGACCCTGCATGTAGCCATGTCATTGTTCAGCAGCCTGCCATGCTCTGCTGACCTTGGTACTTACAATGGACTTGACTTAATGGCCTGCTATGCAGAGTTCTCGTAGCGTAGTGCCTAAGGCACTTGACTGCTAACCAGAAAGCTGACAGTTCAAACCTACCAGCCACTCCTCGGAAGGAAGATTGGGCAATCTACTTCCTCAGAAATCCAAGGAGGGGTCGCTATAAGTCAGGTCCGCCTTGAGGGCACATAACAACAACATGTGGTTTGATAACATCGGGACTGTGCCTTCTTTTACTTGTCAACCTTGGGCTTGGCAGCCTCAGCAGCCAGAAGCTGTGTGAATGAAAAAAAGCCTCTAGTTTCAGTGGGTCGGGAGCTGGAGGCAGAGCTGAAGCCCAAGGCTGAGGGGCTTTCACCCAGCCCCTAGAGCCTGGCACTTTGAATTTGTACTTTCAGCCTCCTGAACTGTAAGAGAATAAACTCCTGTTTGTTAAGGCCATCCCATTTGTGGTATATCCTTGTCAGAGCGGTACTAGGTAACCAGAACAGTGCTTAAGGCACTTGACTGCTAACCAGAAGGCAGGCGGTTCAAACCCACCAGCCACTCCTTGGAAAGAAGATTGGGCAATCTACTTCCGTAGAGATACCACCTTGGAAACCCAAGGAGAGAAGGGAATGTACATGAGTTTAAAATCTTCATTACCTTAATAGGAAGTCAGTAACTAAAATTAAGGAATCAAGAGAGAGCAACATACTCTCTGAGTTAGAAATACCAGATGAATAATTTAACTTAGAGTTGAAAGTGGTTGCTTCTGAGGAAAGAGAAGTAGAGCAGAGCAAAGTGGGGAAGAGATTGCTAACTTTTATCTTGTTTTTTTCTATATATGTGGTTATTTTTGTTAATTGCCATCAAGTCAATGCCAACCCATGGCAACATCATATGTTACAGAGTAGAACTGCTTCACAGGGTTTTGAGAGGCTACAGTCTTAACAGAAGCAAATCTCCAGACCTTTTCTTTAGCAGTACTACTGGGTGAGTTCAAACTGCCAATAATCAGGGCTTTTAAAATTAATTGCCCACATACGTATGTGTAAACAGATTGCTGCAGGAGAGAGTGTGCTTTACCTGTGCAGAGATAAAGTAGACATAAAGATGACAGCGGCCAGTTGCACCTAAAGAAGAAGAGCCAAAAACTTACTGGTTCCTCCTCTCCTCCTTAACCAAGGACACTGCTGCAGGTGTGTATGTGTAAATGTGGACAAAAGAAAAAAAAATCAGTTGTCATTGAGTCAAAACCAACTTATAGCAATTCCATGCATGGAAGTAGAACTATGCTCCATTTTTCAGATGTAGATCGCCAGGCCTTTCTTCCAAGGCTCCTCTGGGTGGATTCAAACTTCCAGTCTTTTGGTTAGTAGCCAAGTGGATTAGCCATTTGTACCACTCAGGAACTCCATGAGCATGTTGCTCAACTAAAAAAAAATGGGGAAGCAAGGCAGAAACTTACCAAATACTCATGGAGAGTCTATTGGTTAGGAGCCCAGATTTGAATATCAGATACCTGGATTTGAACCCTAACTCTGCCACTTACTATCTATATGATTTTGGACAAGTTACTTATCCTCCTTGTCATCTGTACCTACCTCATAGGGTTATTTCAAGAATCAAATGAGGTTTCTGGTAAAATGGCAGAATAGGCAGAAAGACTGCACACACCCTCTTCAACAAAGAAAAGGGAAACCAATTAACACAGATACAGAAGATAATCCTGGACCCCTGAATCTTGAAGGGAAGGATATAGAAGTGGACTAAACTCCAACTAGCAGAAGAATTGGCATGAAAATATCAAAAAAGGAGACATACAGAGCTGCGGTCTGGCAGCGATCCAGACAGTGCAGACTGCTTGGATATTGCCAAGTGGTGGTAGGACCTAAGAAATAACCTAAAAATCAGCCCTGCTAGCCAGGGACTACACCGAGGACTGCTCTGGTGGCTGGGGAATAAAATGCAAAGCAGCAGCGAAGAGGAAGGCGGGCTGAGCTGTGGACTTTTGCTTATCCAGAAGGCACAGCCATTTTGAATGTTTACAAGCAGCTTGACCATTTTTGATATTTAAAGTGACAGTGTTCTCCCAGATTCCAGGGACTTAAAAACAGGCTCTACTTGCTGGGAACCGCACAGACATCATGGACCCTTGGACTACTGAAAAGTGCGACATTCCCCTTGTTACTCTTATATCTCACACCCTCTTGGTGAACAGAGGAGGGGAGGCCATCCCTCACTCCCACCCACCTTCTAGGCTGACAGGAATTCCATCCCAGTCTGTGTGCACAGATACAGCCTGAATGCTCTGCCCTGCCTTGTCCAGATTTTTCTTTTTCTTTTTTCTGTTTTTGTCTGTTTTAAAACAACTACACTTTTGTCCTTCTTATTATCATTCTTTATTCTTCCCTTCCCAGGCTCTAGTTTTCAGCTTTTTTTCTTTACCCTGTTCCTGGTTCCATTTTTTTCTCTCTCTCTTCTTTTCCTTTTTTGTGGATAACCCTATTCCTTGTTTTTCTTTTTGCATTTATTCCATTTTTTTTCTTCATTATTCTCCTTCTCTAGTTTTTTGTCTTATTGACTTCTCCCCAGATACTGTGGTATTTCTTGTTTTGGTTCTTTTCCCTTTTCTCTTTTTTGGTTACTGTTCCTGTGTGATTACCTTTGTGCTTTTTGTCTATTTTCTTTTACTTTTTTGATGGTTATTCAATTGTTATTTCTGTCTAACTGAGTAGGAGATAGCAGCAATCCCCATACGACACAACAGCACCCACACCACCTGCAGCTTCACTTACTGACTGAGAGTCACCACCTCCTTTTCCACCAACGCGCCTACAATAAACAACCACCAAGAAGAGCCTGACTCACTCTAGCTACTCTTCACAAACACTTCACAGAGATATAAATACAACAATGTAAAAACATCTCGGAGACAACAGACCATCACAGTCCACACAAAGAAGCAAGATAAAGTGGTAGAAACAAGGGAGCAGGATACAGATGCAGAACACATCCCTGAGGAAGAAACAGCATTGGAACACTCTGATAAGGAATTCAAAAGAATTATATTTAGGTATCTTCAAAGGATTGAAAAACAGTTCAAGGAAAACACAGACAAATCCCTAGTAGAATTTTGGAAGAAAAGACAAGAACAAAATGACAAAATAAATGAAAAATTAGAAGTGATTCAAAATCTACAGATAGAAATCCAGAAGATTAATACTAAATTGTCAGAAATAGATAACACATTGGAAGGACAAAGGAGTAGAATCAATGCAATGGAAGACAGGATTAATGAGATTGAAGACAAATACCTGAATACTTCTTTGGAAAGGGATAAATCAGAAAAAAAGATCAAAACAAAATGAAGAAAACCTAAGGATCATCAAAAGGAATAACTTACGTGTCATTGGAATTACAGAACAGGAAGAGAAAAATGAAACCACTGAGAAAATTGTCCAAGATTTGTTGGAGGAGAACTTCCCTGATACGATGAAAGATGAGAATATATCCATTCAGGAGGTCCAATGAACCCCAAACAGGATAGACCCCAAAAGAAAATCACCAAGACATCATC
>NW_006921630.1:10592863-10594161 GCF_000298275.1 Orycteropus afer afer
ACATATCTGACAAGGGACTTATCTCTAGAATTTATAGAACACTCCAACACCTCAATAACAAAAAGACAAATAATCCAATTAAAAAACGGGCAGAAGACATGAATAGACACTTCACCAAGGAGGATATTCAGGCAGCCAACAAACACATAAAACAATGCTCACAATTATTAGCCCTTTGTTCTTGTTACGTGCTGTCATTGGAGAGATGCAAATCAAAACAACGAGATACCATCTTGCCCCAGCACTAACAGGAAGGTTCAACAAGACAGAAAATAACAAATGCTGGCGAGGATTTGGAGAAATTGGGACTCTCATACACTGCTGGTGGGACTGTAAAATGGTACAACCACTGTGGAAAGCAGTATGGTATTCCTTAAAAAGTTGGAAATAGAAATACCATTTGATCCAGCCATTCCATTACTAGGTATATATCCTAAAGAAGTGAAAGCCATGACAAGAACAGACATATGCACACCCATGTTCATCACAGCACTATTTACAATAGCAAAAGTTGGAAACAACCTAGGTGTCCATCAGCTGAGGAATGGATAACCAAACTGTGGTACATACACAAAATGGAATACTATGCAACCCTAAAGAATAATGTAGAATCTGCAAATCACCACATAACGTGGATGAATTTGGAGGACATTATGCTGAGTGAAATAAGTCAATCACAAAAGGACAAATATTATATTAGTCCATTATTGTAAAAGTTTATATATGGAAGGGAATTTTCTTTGTTGATTACCAGGGGTGGGAGGGGAGGGGAGGGAACACTGTTAGATAGGTAGAGATAAGTATTGATTTGGGTGAAGAGAAGGGCAATGGACCAAATGTGAGTGATCAACACAGTGGCATTGAGAAAGAGGAAGACATAGAGAGGTACATGGGAGGTGCAGACAGCAAAGATGAAGCCTTTTGCACATACAGTACTGCGTTGTCAGTGAAGGCAAACAAGGATATACTGGTAGATAGATGGGTGGACAGGCGAAACTATTAGGTATGTCTATGCAGCAGCGAGTGTACCCCAGATCATGAATAGGGTTGGCAGACAATGGTTCTACAAGTGTATTTGTATGTACTGTAAGAATTCCCAGGGGTATAGTAGAGCTGACAAGGGACAAGGTTGTAGTCACTTCTTGGTCACAGCCAGCTACCCAGAGGAACTGAGTAGTTGAACCTGTGGGCTCGGGACCATAGTCACAGGGGACATCGAGCTTAATTAGCATAACATACTACACAAAACATTGTTCCACCTCCTACTTTGGCGAGTAACGACTGGGATGTTAAAAGCT
>NW_006921630.1:10594538-10598552 GCF_000298275.1 Orycteropus afer afer
GACCAGGTTTGCTGGTCTGATAGAGCCTGGTGGAACCACTGAGGCTATGGCCCCTAGCTGTCCTTCAGGTCTGGAATTGAACCCACACCTATGGCTTCCAGCCAAATAAATGACAGGCATAAAAGTTGAACATGTACCTGAGGTAGATACACTCCTTGGAGAGAACAATCAACGGGAGAAAGAAGGGTTGTTTATGCACAGGGAGGCAGCTCAGGGGGCAGGAGTGCATGGCGGGATGGACACAGGGAAGAGGTAACTATCCGAAAGAAGTGGGAAGGGAGGTGTTGCATTGGGGTAAACTGTCAATGTCATCAGACAACATATATGTGAACTGCTGTATGGAAAGTGAATTTGCTTTGTAAACTTTCACCTAAGTCACAATTTAAAAAAAGAAGAAGAAGAAGAATCAAATGAATTGCACAAGGATACAGCTCAGGGGTCAGGAGTGCACGGGAGGAAAGGACACAGGGAAGAGGTGACTATGGGAAGGAAGTGGGAAGAAAGTTGTTGCATTGTGGGAAAGTGCAGTCAATATCATGAGACAAAGTGTGTGTGAACTGTTGTATGGGAAATGAATTTGCTCTGTAAACTTCCACCCAAACCACAATACAAATTTTAAATAAATAAATAAAAGAAGAATCAAATTAATTAATATGGGAAAGCTCAGACCAATTCCTGGCACATTTGGCATTTTGCTCTCTCAGCAGCCATGTGTTGAATCTGCTGAGTGCATGTAGACACAGGATAAGCGCTGTGGCCTACAGAGAACTCTAAGGCAGTCCCTGCCCTTCAGGAGCTTAAGGAAGGGTAGTGTAGAGAGAAGAAAAAAACTCACTGCCACTGAGTCACTTCCAATTCATGGCAATTCCCATTAGGTTTCCAAGGCTTTAAATCTTTATGAAAGCAGACTGCCTCATCTTTCTTTCATGGAGTGGCTGATGAACTTGAACCACTGATCTTCTGGTTAGCAGTCAAATGCCTTAAATAAACACCTTACCAGCAATAATGTCTGGGTGGCTGGATGCAGAATGGGGGGGTCAGTTTCTTGGAGGGGGTGGATGTTAATATGTGTACTATGGGGTGGTCTACAAGGCCCCTTTTTTATTGTGTCCCCAGCACCCCTTTTCTAAGATTTTCCTCTTTCTTCCTCTGCAATCACACAGTTGCAGCAGGAGCTGTTGTGTTCTTATAATGTGACCTTGCCTCCTTGATCAGAAGTGAGCATGTCTGAATCAAGCTGAGCCAGTCAGTCTCTTACCTGGGAATGCTGCCCTGGGAATGCTGCCCTGGGACTGAGAGAGAAACAGTCTGCTTCCCAATGCATTTGTATTAGGATTGATACGTAAGGTAGGAGCTACTGGCAACTTTTTGTCATGGGAACTAAGAAACATAGGAAAACAGTCTGTAGGAAGAGTGTAGCATACAGCAGGAGCCCAGGGAGAAGCACAGAAGGAGAAAGAGAGGCAGGGCTTCTGGGCTTCTTAGCCCCGTGCTCACTATTTGTGGTCCCTGCTGGGTTGCATCCCAAATTCCACAGGATGGGCCAGTACTCTTGCCAAAAAACCCCTTTTGCTAATATTGGTTTGAGTTTAATTTTAACCAAAATATCCCTAATTATAGCAGGGGCCTCCCCCACTTCTCCCTGCAGGAGAAAAGATCTAGCCACAGTCCCTGTTCTGCTGGTAAATTTAAGCCTGGGAAAACCTAAAGAGGTCTCTAGGGTTGCACTGAAATGAGATTTGGCTCTGGGCCCAGGGCAGAGCTGCTTCAGCTTCCTGGGACAGACTTGGACTATGGGATGAGATGAAATGTCTGAGGTTCTTGGTTATAGGGGGAAGGGGAGGGCATCTGTGGCTGGGGCTCATTCAACCTTATGGTGCAGAGGCTATAGTGGGAGGGCAGGAGAGAGGAAAGCAGAAAGGGCACCAATATGTGTGGAAACAGAGAATGAAGAAGAGTGGTGGCAGCCACCAAGGCAAAGGTAAGTTGGAGGAGGAAGTAGCCAAGTGAAGGCAGGGGAAGGCCAAGGAAGTGGTGGCCTTTACCATCCATTTACTGTGTCCTTTCCTGCCTATTGTATGCTAGGACAGGGAAGTGAAAGACCAGCTTTTCAGAAACCCAGCTATAGAAATGAGTCATGGACGTATTGGGTACTTCCACTGTGCTTTCTTAGGCTGGTGTAGGGACCTGAAATGTGTCCTTCAAAAGAATATATTCAAGTTCTAACCCGTGGAATCTTGTGAATGTAACTTTATTTGGAAACAAGGTCTTTGCAGATGTGTCAAAGTTATGATGAGGTTATACCAGATTAGGGTAGTCCTTAAATCCAATGATTGGTGTCCTTATAAGAGAACCTGTTGCCATCGAGTTGATTCCAACTCATAATGTCACAGAGCACAACTGCTGCATCAGATTTTCTTGGCTGCCATCTTTATGGAAGCAGATCATCAGGTCTTTCTTCCATGGTACCACTGGGTAGGTTCAAACTGCCAAACTTTAGGTTAGTAACCAAGTTCAAACATTTTGTGCCAACCAGGGTCTCATTTAAAAGAGAAAGAAGAGGACTATTTGGATACAGAAACACAGAAGACATAAAGGAATGAAGGCCATGTGAAGACAGAGGCAGAGATTGGAGACATGCATCTACCAGCCAAGAAATGCCAAGGGCTGTCAGCAACTACCAGAAGCTGGAAGAAGCAAGGAAGGATTCTTTCCTGGAGCCCTCAGAGGGAGGATGGCTGACACCTTGATTTCAGACTCCCAGCCTCCAGAATTGTGAGAGAATAAATTTCTGGTTTTATAAACCACCCAGTTTGTCATAATTTGTTGCAATAGTAGGAAAGTAATACAGTAAAAGTGGGTAAGGAATTACCTACCAGTAGGTGAAAAGCAGCATGGGAGAGTTACAATTCAAGTACAGGTATGCATCACTTCACATCTGTTCTGGGTCTCCAGCTTTATCTGGTGGGCAGGTGGCAGCAGTGGCACTGTGGGGTCTGGGCCGCTCTTGCTGCTCAGTCAGGTGGAACAGTGGGCGGGGTGGGGCACACACCACTTCTTCCCCACTCGATTCTTTCAATCAGCTCTCGCCCTCGCTCTCTCAGCTGCCACTGGCTGCTGGCTCTGCCAGCAGCTACAGCAGTGGCAGCAGAGGCAGTAGCAGAGATGAGGACAACTGAAAGCGGGCTCCCATAGGTTTCAGTATGGTGTTCACACAATATCCGAATCACATAGCATCCTATTTCACAAAACACATCGTGGACATTATATGACTCCTACTTGCCCTCCAAAGAAGTAGAGATCAGAAATCACAGCTTGTCAGGAAACCTGAAAGGCTTCAAAGACCTTATTTCCAAATAAAGTTGTTCAGCAGCCTTGGGACTTACAATGGCCTGCTGTGTGGTTTGGTAACATCGGGACTGTGCCTTTTTCCTTGTCAACCTTGGGGCTTCTCAGCCTCAGCAGCCAGCAGCTGTCTGAGTGAAGAAACGCCTCTGGCTCCAGTGGGCCAGGAGCAGGACGCAGAGCTGGACTCCAAGGCTGAGGGGCTTGTTTGAAGGATTTAAACATTTAAAGATCAGAAGTTATTGTTGTTGTTAGTTGCTGTCAAGTCAGCTCAACTCATGGCAATCATATATATAACAGAACGAAATGTGCCCTATCCTGCACCATCTTCTTCCAGCACCATAACAGACAATATTCTGTTGTGTTCCACAGGATTTTCCTTGGCTAATTTTCAGACAAAGATCACCTGGCCATTTTTCCAAGTCTATCTTAGTTCAGAAACTCCACTGAAACCTGTCCCCCATGGATGACCCTGCTGGTATTTGAAATACTGGTGGCATAGCATCAGAATCTCAGCAACACACAAGCCACAATGATACAACAAATTGACAGATGAATTGGAAATTAAAGGCCAGTAGCTCAGTATTCCTCTTTGTAGATCCAGTTCCTAGAGTCCTAACACAGTGCCATGAAAAGAAAAAAAAAAAAAAAAAAAAATCTTAAAAAAAA